>NC_133532.1:99625475-99667601 GCF_048544455.1 Silene latifolia | reverse complement strand
TATCACTAAGACCTAATGCTTTACTCAAAACATCAAAGGTGATGCGTGATGCGTGTCTAAAATACGATGTTTCACACTCTTTTCTACACGCATTTCAGAGCTCAGATGTGCAATATATGCCTATATTTCCCTATTTTCTTCTACTTTCGTGTTTTTGTACTTTATTGCAAAAATGTGAAGAATTCAACGGGAAATCAAGCCAAATCCGTCCCGAAGTGACTGCATTGCAAATGACGTAAAGGAATTGCTTAAGGAACGGGCTTGGTGCGCAATCCAAGGCCCAAAAGACAAGTCCACGAGTTAAAAGAAGTCAAGTAGCGGCTCGGCCGATCGATCGACCAGCCTTGTCGGTCGATCGACCAATGCTCGGGTTCCGAAGCTCATTCTTGAGGAGCGATCGATCGACCACCTTTTCGATCGATCGATGATTTCTATTTCGACGAGAATTAGATGACCGTGAATCTTGAAGCCCGTGAAGTCTAGGTTTAGGAAATAAGTTGTTGCGTTGATTGCTATATAACGTAACAGAGAACATCAAGTTTGATATCAAGTTTTTATCTAAGTTTTACATCACAATACAAGATTTTAAGTTTTAGTTTATTTCCTGTAACTAGGGTTTGGGATATCGATTTTAGCATTGGAATTCTGCCTTTGTTCTTAATCTTTCCTCCGAATTCTCGGTATTGATTACGCCTAATCTTAGTTTATTGTTTCGCTTTCATTATTAGTATAGAATTGATAGTTAGTGCCCCAAAGCCAATTATCATATTTTCGTTGTTGTTATTTACATTAAGCATGAATACGATGTCGTTGTCGCTTTATTTGTTGTTTTTACCTTCACCATGAGTAGCTAAATCTTTAGTGCTAGGATGTAGGTGAATTATGGCATAGGCGGCATTAAATTAGGGAGATCTGTCTCGCGTGTTGGTCGATCGACTGACATTGCCAGTCGATCGACTGACCTCGTAGGGTTTTATATTCGTTTTAATTGAATTTAATCTTGTATTTGACGAGTTGAATGCATGCGACCAGTTAGATACCTATTTCGTGACTGACCCATTAGATCGAAAGATAGGGAAAGTTATTTGACCGTCAATTAAATCGACTAGACTGTGCTAAGATCGAAAGATAGGCATAGTTTAGACCGTTAGTCACTTTTCAGGACGAAAGTTAGAATTAGTGACATTAGGGACCCTTAGCGAGATCGAGAGATGCTAATTGTTAAGAGTGGACCGAGAGGACCTCTTTATTTCCCGCCTTACTGTGTTTGATTCGGGCCGACTTAGTTTCTTTTGTCAAAGCTATAGTGACCCGACCATCCTAGTGCCCTTCTTTTATCTGTTTAAATCCTTCATTTAGTTTATTGCCTTTGTTTTCTGTTAGCTATAGACCAATTGAAACCAACCCCCATAATTGTTACCTTTGACTGATCATAAAACAACTAGAATTTACAACTGCCTCCTTGTGGTTCGACCCTGTTACCACTAGCCTAGGTTAGTCTTAATAGGAAATTATAAATTTTATATTTGGTACTCACAACGACGGGTATCAAATTTTGGCGCTTGGGAGGCAATAGTCCTAATTTTAGTTGTTTTATTTTTTTGGTCTTTCTTAGTTTAAGGGACATCCGTTCCTTAAACTTTTCTTATATTCTTTTTGTAGTTTCATCTTATGCGCAGGTCACAGGGTGGAGAATTAGTACCGTTGAACCCTGAGCTTGAGAGATCCTTGCGCGAGTTGAGGCGAACACAAAGAGTATTACCGACGGAGGAAGAACTGAGTACTGGTCAAGCTATCACGAAACGATCTGTTCAAGAAGACCCGATCTTCACCCGTTTCCACTTCTTCGGTAGACGATTACTTCTCGGAAATTCCGGTCATGGCCGAGGAAGCAAGTATAGCTAGTTATTCGAGCCGACAGTGATAACTTATATAAGGGGTTCGAATTACCCGGAGATGCCAGGAAATTCGAACCAAAGCCTGCCTACATTACCATGGTCGAGAGAAATCAGTTTGGTGGAGCTGCAAATGAAGATGCAGCAAGACATATGGAGACCTTTATTGACTCATCGCTGCTCCATTCCCCCACCAGCCGGCGTGACCCAGGATCAAATCAAAGAGACCATGTTCATCTTCTCCTTCGTGATGCTTTGCAAGGGAGTGGTATAGAGATTTGGACCGGACCGCTCAGGAGATCACTGATTGGAATACATTGGCATTGGCGTTCTACAAGAAGTACTTTTCTGCTTCAAGGACGATCGCTATTAGAGCTCAAATCACGGGCTTTAAACAAGGGCCAGATGAGAATTTCCACGAGGCATGGGTCCGATTCAAGAAGTTAGTGCGAACCATACCGCATCATGGGTTCGAAAAGTGGAGTTTGTGCAATCATTTCTATAATGGGTTGTACGACGATCGAGGGCCATTTTGGATCTTTGCAGCCAACGGGAGATTTCTTTGAAAATTTGGGAGCAACCAAGGGGTGGAAGATCATTGACGATCTAGCTACCCACAAGGCCGAGTATGGGAATTCGAGGGGAAACCAGAGAAGAGCTGCTGAATCCTCTTCTGTTGCTGCACTTGAGGCTCTCACCGCGAGATTTGACAAGTATGAGCTAGGAGGAGCCTCTAAGGGTGGGATGTACCAAGTCAACTGTAACACCCCCATACTCCAAGTGCCTTACCAGGACCACTCAGGTATGGAGACATCACCATCTCGGTTGCCCGAGGCATGATAATCAAATAGACAAAATAGAAACAACATTTATTATAAGTGCTTTAATGAAAAGTTACAATCCTCCAACCAACTAAAAGTACAATACATTATTCCAACTAACTGTTCTCAAATGAAATGTAAATAAAGACTAAACTACAAATGGAAGACTCTATCGTCATGTCGTGGCCATCCCCATCTATCCATTACCCATCTCTATACCGCTCAATATCTGCTCACCATCCCCGAATGGATCACCGCAGGTTTTACAAAACAACACCGGGGTCAGTACTAATCACACAATCAAAATAGATAATAACAATAAGGCAAACAGACAGCTGAACTGTCACACATGCACACAACTCCAACTCCCATCATCATCTCAACACCGATCCCCCACTGACCAGCCACGATGGGGACCGCAGCCGTTCCCACCTAAGCCCCGCTCATCGTACGAGCGATAACCCTGTATCATTAATGTGCACATCCCTTCTGCGGCGGGTTCCACAGAAGGCGAAACTAGGGCGTGAGATCACTCCCGCAGTGACCCCACTCAGGTAGAGAACGCATCTCGAGAGCCATCAACGAACACAACCACAATCACAATCACAATTACAATCATCATATCAATCACTAATTACAAAGACATCACCAATATCCCATTATGGGACTAATACGAGTAGGAAATCCTACCTGGAAAGCAAACACGCAGACGATCTAAACAGCTGTCTCAAAACGGCTCCTCTACGAATTCTCCTCCTATCACACATAACACATAAAGGCTACCAATTACTTACTTACTCATAAAACCCCCAAACCCTAAATTAGGGTTTGACCAAAACTAGCAAAACATTATAAAAATTATGCTAGAAGCTTACCCTCGACGCAAGGAATCCAACAACACGAAAAACAACGAGAATCGACCGTCGAACTCCGGAATCGTTAAGGATGCGATTAGGAAGAAGAACTGCTGCTTTCTCTCTTAAATAGGTTTTAGGTTTTGGTAAAAGTGTTTTAAAACAAAGACGAATTGGTTTAAATACCCTAATCGCATAATTAACAAAACCCGCGAAAACTCCCCGTAAAACCGGCGACTCGATCGAGTACCCAAGGTACTCGATCGAGTACCCCCCTACTCGATCGAGTGCCCGAGCTACTCGATCGAGTGCCCAACAGGTCAGAAACTATTTTGCTGCGACACTTACCCTTACTCGACAGAGTAAGAGCTACTCTATAGAGTACCCCTAAGACTATAAATACGGAGTATTACAGTCTTCCCTCCTTAAAAAGAACTTCGTCCCCGAAGTTCAAACCACAACAAAAACAAAGGTACTCCCTCAACATTCCCGACTCAACCATCAAACAAAAACATGATACAAACCCAAGACAAACATCCCGACACAACATATAAAAGGTGTATAAAACTCCTAAAAACTCTCGCGATCATCTCCTACCCCCTAAAGAAACAAGGTTACGTCCCCGTAACCATACATACCGATCAAAAGGAAAGGGTAGCGCTCTTTCATGATATCCTCGGCTTCCCATGTAGCTTCCTCGGTCTCGTGGTTAGACCATAGGATCTTAAGCAAAACTGTCTCCCCACTCCTAGTCTTTCTAACCTTTCGGTCTAGGATCCGCTTAGGTACCTCAAGATATGACAAGGACTCATCTAGCTCTAAACTCTCTCCTCTAACACATGTGACGGGTCACTCACATACTTCCGCAATTGCGATACATGAAACACATTATGCACTCTCTCTAATGCAGCGGGTAAAGCCAGACGATAAGCAACCTCTCCAACTCGCTCTAAGATCTCATAAGGCCCTATAAACTTCTGACTTAACTTGCCTTTCTTCCCAAATCTCATGACTCCGCGCATAGGAGACACTTTCGAAGAACTTTATCCCCAACCCAAACTCTATATCCCGGCGATGTAGATCTCGCATAACTCTTCCGTCGATCCCGAGTTTGCTCTCATCCTTTCCCGGATCATCTTAATCTGTTCAACCATCTCATGCACCATCTCTGGTCCTAAAACCACTGCCTCAGCACTATCGTCCCAACAGATTGGACTCCTACATCTCCTCCCATACAAAGCCTCAAACGGTGCCATACCAATGCTAGTGTGGTAACTGTTGTTGTAAGAGAACTCTATCAAGTCCAACCTCTCGCTCCCGGCTACCACCAAAATCCATCACACAAGCTCTCAACATGTCCTCCAAAGTCTTGATTGTTCTCTCGGTCTGCCCATCTCTGCGCAGGATGGAATCTTTGTACTCATCTTCAAAGTCGTTCCCAACGATTCTGCAACTCTTTCCAAAACCTCGATATAAACCTCGCATCTCTGTCAGACACTATGTCCTTAGGGACTCCATGTAACTTAAGCACGTTCTTTCGATAGGCCATAGCCAATTGTGCCTTAGTCCATGTATCTTTCATTGGAACAAAGTGAGCTGACTTGGTCAAACGATCCACTATCACCCAAATCATATTGTTACCTTGTTGACTCCTCGGCAAACCCACAATAAAATCCATGGAAATGGATTCCCACTTCCACTCGGGCACCTCTAAAGACCGAATCTTACCCCCGTGGTCTTCTCTTTCCCCTTTAACTCTCTGGCATGTCAAACAACGGGACACAAACTCAACTGTCTCTTTCTTCATCCCAGGCCACCAAAACGTTTTCTTCAAATCCTTGTAAAGCTTGTCTCCACCTGGATGAATCAATATGGTGTGCAATGTGCTTCATCATGATTGTCTTTTTCAACTCCTCATCATTAGGAACACACCACCTACCATCGAACCTCAAACTACCATCTGTATGTATCGAAGAGCGGGACACTGTCCCTTTCTCCACCCCAGCTCTCCACTCCACCATCTTAGGATCCAAAGCCTGCTTATCCCGAATGTCATCATAAAACTCCATATGTACCGTCATATCACCCATGGCATCTCCTTTCTGCATCATATGAATCCCAAAGCTCGCTACCTCATCCCTCAACCTCATCAAAGATAGAGCTGTACACAAGGAATGTACACTCTTTCTACTCAAAGCATCAGCAACAACATTGGCCTTCCCTTCATGGTAGATGATTTCCATGTCGTAGTCGCCAATTAACTCCATCCACCTCCTCTGTCTCATGTTCAACTCCTTCTGCGTGAAGATGTACTTGAGACTCTTGTGATCCGAAAATACCTTAAAGATTGCTCCATACAGGTAATGTCTCCAAATCTTGAGAGCAAACACCACAAAGACCCAACTCCAGGTCATGAGTAGGGTAGTTCTCCTCATAAGGCTTCAACTGCCTAGAAGCATAGGCAATCACTTTACCATTCTGCATCAACACACATCCCAACCCATTCTTCGAGGCATCGGTATAAACCTCAAAATTCTCGCTTCCTTCAGTAATGCTAAGACAGAGAGCGTAGTCAAACGCTCCTTTAATGTCCTAACGCTGTCTCACAACTCTCATCCCAACGAAACTTGTTCTCTTTCCTCATCAACGCCGTCATCGGTCTAGCTATCTTGGAGAAATCTTTCACAAACCGTCAGTAGTACCCAGGCTAAACCCAAGAAACTCCTAACCTCAAGAACATTCTTTGGTGCTTCCCACTTTGTCACGCCTCAATCTTCGCGGATCTCAAATACTCCATCTTTAGATATCACATGCCCCAGAAAAGCCACTTTCTCTAACCAGAATTCACACTTGGACAACTTAGCATACAACTCATGCTCCCCAGATAAGACTTCAAGGTAACAGCTGCAATCAACTTAACCTTGGGTTTGACTAAAAACCCACGGTAAGACACACTAACACCCTTAGGACCTCTTAGGGACACTTTCTTTTGATGACAGTCTATCTTAGCTTTATACTTTCCTAACCAATCCATCCCAACTATCATCTCAAAGCCGTTAAAAGGAAACTCTAGTAAGTCTACAGGGAAATCAACTTGCCCAACTATCAAGGATACACCTCTAAACAACCGCCCACAAGGTACTGACTCACCCGACGGTATGAAAACTTGCTCATTAACAGACTCATATACTCTCAAACCCAACTGTTTTACATGACTCGAAGACACAAACGACTGAGAAGCCCCCGAATCAAACAAAACAATCGTAGGAATACCATTAACAAGGAATGTACCGGTGATAACATGCTCATCTTCCTCAGCTGCCTTCTTGTCCATCATGAATAGCTTGCCACTGGTCTTCTGCCCACCTCCCTGGACAAGATTAGGCGATGCGGTCGGCTTAGCACCCGACCCTTGGTTGTTGTTGTTGTTCATCGGTGTCTTCGATAAGAATTACCGCCGTTGCGGTTGCCTCCACTCGGTAGCTCGACTTCCCGGTTTGGCCATGATCCCGCCGGTCTGTTGCTCGCAAAGCTCGTGCGGGTCTCGAAAGATCCTGCACTCGTGCACTCATGTCTCTTGTGGCCTACGCCACCACACCCAAAGCAGGTCACCCCCCAACTATTACTCGCACTCCCACGGCCTCGCCCAAAGGACGCTCCAGCACTAAACCCAGATCCAGAAGAAAACCCCTTAGACTGATTGTGGTTGCCTTTCTTGTAATTAGATTGGCCACCACCCTCGCTCTCCGACTTCCTCTTCTCTCCACCAGACCTCTCCTGAGCCATCTCCACTAGTCTCTCAGCTCTCCCAGCCCTCTCATATGCTTCCTTCACATCAGTGAGGACTCCCACGGGTAACTTATCCATAATCTTCGTGGTTAGTCCACTCTCAAACCTCAAAGCCAAATTCTCATCACTCAAACCCATGTCCTCAGCATATCTAGATTTCTCATTGAACTGCCTGTAGTACTCGACCACAGTACATCTCGGCAATCATCTTAAACTTATCAAACTCCTCCCTCAACTTACTCCTCACATGTTCCTAAGACAAACTCCTTCCTCACGGCCCTACGAAACTCCTCCCAAGGTATAGCAGGTAACCCTTGGTTGGTATACAACTCCTTAGCACTCACCTTCACCGAATCCCACCACTTGCCAGCTGCCTCCCTAAGATAAAATGCAGCCTGATCCACTCTCATCTCATCCGGACAATGGACTAAGTCTAGTATGTTTTCCATCTCCCTCAACCAACTATCGAGAAGGTTAGGCTCCTCAACTCCCTTGTACTCTTTTGGGTTGAACCTCGCAATATAAAGGCTGACTTTAGCATGGTCAACTTTCTTCTCCTTTTCCTTATTCTTGTCCTCGTTCACTTTCTTCAGGGTCTCAGTCAGAGCATCCTGGTGCTCTAACATCTTGACGATGTCATCAGTGGTCATGAGCTCGGCTCTCGCATACAAGGCATTTCTCTTTGGCGGCATCTTGAAACTATGCGTATATAAGAAAGGGTAAACATGAACATGCGTACTAAACTTCAAAACACGAAAACTGCCCGAACCTACTCGATCGAGTATCCAAACCCACTCGATCGAGTAACGGGCTACTCGATCGAGTGCCCCTATGTACTCGATCGAGTACCCAAACTCCAACCAAACGACCTTCGATCTCTAACCCACTCGATCGAGTATCTAGGCTACTCGATCGAGTGACCCCCTACTCGATCGAGTACCCCTAGCTACTCGATCGAGTGCCCCAAAACGCGATTCTGGTCCAAAATCGTCAAAAACCTATCCGATCGAGTTAGTCTCACTCGATCAAGTATCACTAATACGTAAAAGCTACCCGCATATTACGTCACATACTAACATTGCTAACTTTATAAAAATCGCATGATCTCATAATCAATATGCTACGCATCTATTCTACTTATCAGTAAAATCAAATCATCATGCTATAAAAGCCACATTGTAAACACCTCAACATGCTATCATCTCATTAACATGTTCCACGTATCATTTCTTTTCACATGCTCAACTTCCTATTTCAACACCAAACAATCAACACACTTCATCACTTTGTTGCACAAGTTAACAAGCACACATATATTCAACAAACACTCTCCCCCGTGACCGGTTCAAAGTTGTAGGGCGACCCCTTGCGACTTTAGGACGTCTCCCAAGCCCTTGCACTAGCTCCCACAACTTTTACCCCGGGTTCATTTTAATTGACTCTCTATGTTCATTAAGTTCATTGGTTACGAGTTTCGGGATCGTCGCTCGATACCATTTGTAACACCCCCATACTCCAAGTGCCTTACCAGGACCACTCAGGTATGGAGACATCACCATCTCGGTTGCCCGAGGCATGATAATCAAATAGACAAAATAGAAACAACATTTATTATAAGTGCTTTAATGAAAAGTTACAATCCTCCAACCAACTAAAAGTACAATACATTATTCCAACTAACTGTTCTCAAATGAAATGTAAATAAAGACTAAACTACAGCGGAAGACTCTATCGTCATGTCGTGGCCATCCCGACTATCGTGCCATCTCTATACCGCTCAATATCTGCTCACCATCCCCGAATGGATCACCGCAGTTTTACAAAACAACACCGGTCGATTACTAATCACACAATCAAAATAGATAATAACAATAAGGCAAACAGACAAAACGAATCACACACATGCACACAACTCCAACTCCCATCATCATCTCAACACGACCGTCCACCGGACCACCACCATGGGGGACCGCAGCCGTTCCCACCTAAGCCCCGCTCATCGTACGAGCGATAACCCTGTATCATTAATGTGCACATCCCTTCTGCGGCGGGTTCCACAGAAGGCGAAACTAGGGCGTGAGATCACTCCCGCAAGTGACCCCACTCAGCCGAGAACGCATCTCGAGAGCCATCAACGAACACAACCACAATCACAATCACAATTACAATCATCATATCAATCACTAATTACAAAGACATCACCAATATCCCATTATGGGACTAATACGAGTAGGAAATCCTACCCGGAAAGCAAACACGCAGACGATCTAAACAGCTGTCTCAAAACGGCTCCTCTACGAATTCTCCTCCTATCACACATAACACATAAAGGCTACCAATTACTTACTTACTCATAAAACCCCCAAACCCTAAATTAGGGTTTGACCAAAACTAGCAAAACATTATAAAAATTATGCTAGAAGCTTACCCTCGACGCAAGGAATCCAACAACACGAAAAACAACGAGAATCGACCGTCGAACTCCGGAATCGTTAAGGATGCGATTAGGAAGAAGAATCTGCCGCTTTCTCTCTTAAACAGTTTTTAGGTTTTGGTAAAAGTGTTTTAAAACAAAGACGAATTGGTTTAAATACCCTAATCGCATAATTAACAAAACCCGAAAACTCCCCTCAGTAAAACCGGCGCTCGATCGAGTACCCAAGGTACTCGATCGAGTACTCCCTACTCGATCGAGTGCCCGAGCTACTCGATCGAGTGCCCAACAGGTCAGAAACTATTTTGCTGCGACACTTACCCTTACTCGACAGAGTAAGAGCTACTCTATAGAGTACCCCTAAGACTATAAATACGGAGTATTACATCAACGCTGTGTCGGACGGTCCTTTCGTCTGTGAAAGGTGTGGAGTTGAGGGCCATGTCTCGAAAAATTGCCCTAGCCCTTTTGAATCTTGTGCTGCCTTTCAACACTATAGGCAGACAAACACCTACTACGAGCCAAGCCACCCAAACTTGAGTTGGAGGAGTCAAAATGTCCAAAATCCAACCCAACATCCGCAGCGTAGTATGTCCCGCCTCATCAAAAGCAACAAGCGCACCACAAGCCTCCTTATGTGCCGCAACAACAACAATCACGACTGAGTTCTTCGAGCTTAAGAATCATTTGCTAAAGGAGTCCCAAGCAAGAGAGGCGGGATGAAGTTACTTGAGAGCCAAATTGCTCAATCAAGCTAGTAAAAGTAACACTCGAGCTCCGGGACACTTACCCACTCAACCCGAACAAAAGGAGACCCTAAATGCCATCACCTTGAGGAGCGGGTCCACCCTTGAGGGTCCTGCAATGGTTGAGGGTGCTGTTGAGAAAGATGAGCCGGAAACAAGTCAAGAGAAAGCTTCAACGAACAAATCAAAGAAAAAGACGTCGCCAGGCATTTGAGTCGATCGACTGAGATACCTAGTCGATCGACTGAAACACGAGTTCCAGGAGCTTCGAATCTGACATCTCGGTCGATCGGCGAGGACAGTGGTCGATCGGGAGATCATCTGCGATCTTTGAAGAATTTCGTCCTTTGATGCCAAATAATCATGCGACCACTTGTTTCGGGAACCACGATCCCCGAAGATTTTGAAAATGGACTGAGTCTTGATGGGTCGATCCCGGTCCCGTTCGACCTAATGACGGTTAATGGTTCTCATTTGAGACGGTCCGAGGAGGGGTCTAGCTTCAACAAAGAAAAGGTGACGGACTTTCGGCCTAAGTCCAAAGATACTGCGACACGCGACTTAGAGGAGAGGGCTAAGGTACTCCTTACAGCCCCATATCCAGAGAGACTCGTGCCGACAAAGGAACAAGTATCTTTTAGCAAATTTGAGAGAGTTATTCGTAGCTTAAATGTTCAGGTACCCTTCCTTGAGTTAGTTAACCAAGTGCCAGCGTACACTAAATTCATGAAACAGTTGTTGTCAAAGAAAAAATCGCTTGAACATGTTCACATTGTTGCGTTAACTAAAGAGTCTTGCTCCTACTTGTCTCACACTGCGCCCCATAAGTTAGAAGACCGGCGGTTTTTCGTTCCTTGTAGCATAGGTATCTTTTCTATCGAAAAGGCATTATGTGACTTAGGAGCTAGCATAAGTGCCATGCCCTTGAGTCTAGCTAGGAAGCTTAAGTTGACCAGGTTTGCAATAACCAACGAGATGACGGTTCGGATGGTGACCGATCTGCGCGGTCGAGCCTATAGGAGTCCTAGAGGACATACCCGTCCGGATAGGGAAGTTTTTCTTTCCTGTTGACTTTGTTGTCCTTGACATGCCCGAGGATGACCATATTCCCATTATTTTGGGTAGGCCATTTCGCACACTTCTTTGGTGTAGTTATTGATGTCGGTCTAGGAACCTTGACTTTCAAAGTGGGAAAGCACTCTATTGTCTTTGCCAGTAGGCTAAGAAAAAGGATCCCATGTGACCCGTCACCGTAATACGGTCTGAAAAGAGATCGTACTTTGTGGCTTCCCGAATCAACTATCCCTATTACTACTGCTTGTGTTTAACCCCTCCGCCCGGATTGGGAGCAAGATGGAGGAAGAATCTATTGTTTTAGATAATGCAGGAGCTGGTTTGGGGAAGGGAGTACTACAAGTTACGCCGGTACCGTAAGCGGCCGATCATTCAAAGAGGAGGCCTCGGACGCTTAAGCTATGGGACGATGAGGAAGTGGAGGATGAGCCACCAAGGTGAGATGGGGTGATTTGGACTCAGACGATTCCGAGGAGTCCTTGATTGAAGCGGATGACGGCCGATCACCGAGTTCTCCGATTGTCGACGCTAAGAAGGGTGCAACGATAGGATGAGCACCATTGAGGCTACCTCTAGTAGCCAGAAGCCGACGAAATGGGCCATACCGTGGTCCTTCTTGATCAACTATTAGTTGATCATGCTCGTTATAAACTTCATTCTTTTTGCTTTGTTAAGACTTTTTTATTGCTTTTTGTGTGCGCGAAAACTTCGCTTTTATTTTGTTTGCTTAGGATTTTCAAGTACTTTAGACTTCGTTCTGGGTTTTGCGCAATTTTGGGCGCGTACTATTGTGCATTTGCAGGTATTTAGGGCTTGTTAGCTCTACTCATTGAGAAATTACGAAGAAATAAGAAGTACAAAGAAGACTTCGGTCGATCGACCGCCATCGTGGTCGATCGACGAAGTTGCGCTTTCCAGGAGCTGCTGATCCTATTCACATGGTCGATCGACCACCCCTATAGGTCGATCGACCACTTCTGCTGCTGTACCTGTTCACGACCTCTCCCCTGCTGTGTTTGGTCGATTTGCGGACTTAAGGGAGTTTTCTACTCCACTTTATTTTTCGTCACAATTATTTATTTCTTCCATTTTCTCAATTGTGCACAGTTTTACCCTTCCAAATTACTTCCTTCGGTCTTATGCGTGGTCTTGATTGTCTTTCAGGCACTCTTATTGGTAGCACTGCTGGCTACTGAAACCTCCTAGCTCACGCTGGTTTGGGGAGGTTTCCTTTGCTGCGCCTAGAGTCTTGTGAGTTCCATATCTTTCCTTTGTGTCTTGCTTATTTACTTTCTCGCAAATTCCCGCTTCTCTTTTCTTCATCACATGATTTTGCACAATGGGGACATTGTGCGATTTGGTTTGGGGAAGGGTTTTGCGTCGCATATCATTGCTTGCATTCACGTTTACATTTTGTTTTGCATTGTTGTTTACTTCTTCATATACATCAAAAATTCAAAAAAACAAAAATGAAAAAATGAAAAAAAAAAAATGAGAAAATTTCAAAAAAATTCCCATAAAATGCACGTTTATTTTAGCATATAGGTCGAGTCGGAACGGTAGTATTTCTATGATGATTTTGCTTTTGCACCTGTTTTGCCTGAGCCCTGCTAGATTAACATGTTATTAGTAGAATCGTAAATGCATATCTACGAGTTTTCGTTGATTTATTTGCTGAACTTTAAACTTGACTTAGATTATTGGCAAGCTACATCATTTTTCTGAGTTTTAGAGCCTATAACTGGTGACATTCATGACCGGTTTATCTAGGAACGTGAGTAGTACTCCTTATGAGACTTGTTTCCTTAATTTGCATGAATATGAATTTGATCTACTTAATACCTGTATGCATTCGGTCTGTGGTTTGTCGACACATGTGGTAGAGGTTTCCTTTTCTCATTTTGCCCATAAGCTCCACACACGCAAAAATATTCTTTTTTTGTCCCATTTGCTACATCCTACATATAGCTTACCCCTGTCAAAGCTAGTAGTCTGGTTTTTGGGATTGTTACTCGTTTTTGGTAGCCATTGCTCTTTTGAGATGAAGTTGGGAAGATGAAAAGAAGGAAAGAAAGAAATAAAAATAAAAGAAAAATTAAAAAGATGAAAAAAATGATTCGAAAAAAAAAAAAAAAAAAAAAAAAAAGAGTTAGACAGTCTTGTTCAAAGGCGATCGATCATTGCCCCATATAGTCGATCGATCAAGTTCGAAGAGAAAAAGAAAAGGTCAATTCGCATAATTTAATCCTTATCTTTTGGCGATTTTTGCTCCCATGTTTCATTTATATCTTATGGAGAGTTTTATTGATTTGATAGTTTGGAGATTGTGAGTTTTGTGCTTGTTATAGCACCGTTTCGTTTGATATTGAGCAAGAAGTTAGATGTTGCCACTTGGTTCCGTTTTGGTACTAGCTTGATCACCTGTACCTCCACTTTACCATGAAATGTTTTGCCTCTTCTTACCCATACCTCACATATTCCATATATACCTCGGCATGTGTCATTGGTCATCTGTTTGGTTGGAATGCGTATGTACGGTCGTAGAGATCACTTTCATATTTTATTGCTGGCATGTTTTCATAGGTCGTAGTTAGGTGAGAGTCTCTACAAATTAATTCTTCCTATCTTACATATATATCACCTGTGCTCACTTGAGTGATTTGAGCGACCCGCGAGAGTCCAATTTGATAAGTCTCTATAGTCAACGGTTCGAAGAATATTTTTAACGACTTTATAATTCGTTTGCATGATTCACATTCCTGATTGATTGTTAGTTGTGCATTAAATTGGCTTAGGCTTTACATGTTGCATTTCGCTCTGAGATTGAACTCGTTCCATTAGGTCATTAGATCGAGTCTAGTTCTTGCTTGGGGACAAGCAAGGTTTGGTTTGGGGAGATTTGATGCGTGTCTAAAATACGATGTTTCACACTCTTTTCTACACGCATTTCAGAGCTCAGATGTGCAATATATGCCTATATTTCCCTATTTTCTTCTACTTTCGTGTTTTTGTACTTTATTGCAGAAATGTGAAGAATTCAACGGGAAATCAAGCCAAATCCGTCCCCGAGTGACCTGCATTGCAAATGACGTAAAGGAATTGCTTAAGGAACGAGCTTAGTGCGCAATCCAAGGCCCAAAAGACAAGTCCACGAGTTAAAAGAAGTCAAGTAGCAGCTCGGCCAGGTCGATCGACCACCTTGTCGGTCGATCGACCAATGCTCGGGTTCCGAAGCTCTATTCTTTGAGGAGCGATCGATCGACCACCTTTTTTCGATCGATCGACCGGATTTCTATTTCAGACGAGAATTAGATGACCGTGAATCTTGAAGCCCGTGAAGTCTAGGTTTAGGAAATAAGTTGTTGCGTTGATTGCTATATAACGTAATGTGAGAACATCAAGTTTGATATCAAGTTTTTATCTAAGTTTTACATCACAATACAATGACTTTAAGTTTTAGTTTATTTCCGAGTAACTAGGGTTTGGGATATCGATTTTAGCATTGGAATTCTCGCTTTGTTCTTAATCTTTCCTCTGAATTCTCGGTATTGATTCTGCCCTAATCTTAGTTTATTGTTTCGCTTTCATTATTAGTATAGAATTGATAGTTAGTGCCCCAAAGCCAATTATCATATTTTCGTTGTTGTTATTTACATTAAGCATGAATACGATGTCGTTGTCGGTTTATTTGTTGTTTTTACCTTCACCATGAGTAGCTAAATCTTTAGTGCTAGGATGTAGGTGAATTATGGCATAAAGGCGGCATTAAATTAGGAGATCTGTCTCGCGTGTTGGTCGATCGATCGACATTGCGGTCGATCGACCCGACCTCGTAGGGTTTTATATTCGTTTTAATTGAATTTAATCTTGTATTTGACGAGTTGAATGCATGCGACCAGTTAGATACCTATTTCGTGACTGACCCATTAGATCGAAAGATAGGGAAAGTTATTTGACCGTCAATTAAATCGACTAGACTGTGCTAAGATCGAAAGATAGGCATAGTTTAGACCGTTAGTCACTTTTCAGGACGAAAGTTAGAATTAGTGACATTAGGGACCCTTAGCGAGATCGAGAGATGCTAATTGTTAAGAGTGGACCGAGAGGACCTCTTTATTTCCCGCCTTACCTGTGTTTGATTCAGACCAACTTAGTTTGCTGCCGCCGAAGCTATAGTGACCCGACCATCCTAGTACCCTTTCTTTTATCTGTTTAAGTCTTTCATTTAGTTTATTGCCTTTGTTTTCTGTTAGCTATAGACCAATTGAAACCAACCCCCATAATTGTTACCTTTGACTGATCATAAAACAACTAGAATTTACAACTGCCTCCTTGTGGTTCGACCCTGTTACCACTAGCCTAGGTTAGTCTTAATAGGAAATTATAAATTTTATCTTTGGTACTCACAACGACGGGTATCAATGCGCCTATTCACATTGGCAAGGCGAAACTCGATATATGTTCTAGTCTCTACCTTAGTAACTTTTAATGAACTCAAGAATTCCAAGGTAAGGGAGGGGTATGTCAATTCTCTTGTAGTAAACAATTTTCCCAACCCCATGGCTTCAAAGAAGGCTTTTGTTTGCTCAAGGACACCCAATTTGTTCAAGGCATCTTCACATATGAATTTGGTGGGTAGAATGGCTTTCTTAGCATACTTGGCAAATGTATCCCTATGGGATTTAGAAATGAAAATTACCTCCGGATAGTTTGATAATTGAGCAATTTCCGGAGTTGTTGATGTTGTTGCTTCCAAGGGAGGATTTTGTTGTTGTTGAACTTCCAAGTTTGCATTAGCAACCACCATAGCCATTGAAGCTTTCTTTGCTTGAAGGCATTGTTGCCTTTTTGAGAGTGCCTTTGCCTTGAGTGCCTTTGTTGACCCTTTTGTTCTTGCCATTGATGATTATACCAAGAAAAGATGGAAAATCTTCAATTTCCAACTATACCCAAATCGATTTTAAGATGAAAGGATTTGCCTTTTGATGAGGTCGATGTCGTCACTCAACCAATCAAACACATTTATAATACTCAACGAACAACTAGTTAGCGGTAAGTCGAGGTCGATCCATGGGACGGTGTGCTTTGGGTTCTAAGTCTATCTATATCAATTTATGCTAGTGTCACAATTTGGTTGGGTTTGTAGTTGTGTTCTAGGCTAATGCAAGCAATAAGGTAAATCAAGCAATAAAAGAGAAATGTAAACAAATGGCTAAAAGCACTAGGATGTCATGGGGTCATAGGGGATTCATGGTATTGATCATACAAACATGTTTACAAAGTTGCAAGCAATTAATGTTGTGGAGGAACCGAGTTGGTTTATGTCTTACGGTTCATAGGAAGAGTTGGGTCCCAGAGCCGAATCGATTAGATTGTACAACACCTACAAGTCGACTTACTTTCCTCCTATTCAACTTCTATGCATGGTCTAACAAGACTCGAGTTGGTTTATATCTTACAAGTCAAGTTGAGTAGATAAGAGATGGAAAAATGCAAGGATTCATAGGCTTAGCATTTCATCAAACATAACATGTGCATAAAGTTGACATCACAACAAGCAAGCAATTTAATCATGTGAACATATTAGATTAAGCATTAATCAATCCCATGTTGGTTTCCCCTAATTACCCATTAATCCTAGCTAAGAGACTACTCACTCATGATCAAGTTTAACATGTTAATAAGGTTGTCAATCATACTAACAAAGCCAAACATGATGAACAAGTAAGAAAGATTAACAATAATTAAAACAAGGATTAAGAGAAATATACCTATGGAGATTCCAATAATAATAAAGCAAAGAATAATAGAAGAAACTTGATTGATTGATGAAGGGTTGTCAATCCTCCAATAATAACCCAATAATTTTCAATTACCCAAAAGTAACAAACTTGAATAATAAACTTGAACAATAGTTATAGAGAGATTAATGTGTAATTTGTGGAAAGATTAAAGAGTAATCTATTCTAATCTACTCCTAATCTAATCTAAGAAAGCTTGATTTAATCTAATAAAACTTGGTTCTAATCTAATAAAACTTGATGGTTTGATTATTACAAATGGGGTATTTATAGTGGAAATTAGGTGGATGCATTAGGGTTAACTAAGGGCTAAACTAGTAATTACACTTTTGAGATTTGAGCAGGGAGAAGCCGGTATTTTTCGAAGGAAGGGCGTCTTTCACGGAGCTTGAACAACACGAAAATTGCTGTAAAGGAATCCGAGCGGATTAGTGTCGGGACGGGTGGATTGTAGCAAGGGAATCCGAGCGGATTTGGAGCAAGACGCTCGGGCAAAAAGAGAGGGAATCCGAGCGGATTTGGAGCAATCCGAGCGGATTTGGGAGGACGAGCGTCTTCAGCGCGGGACGCGCGGATTCTGTCATGACTTCTTTGTTTGAGCTCGGATTGTAAAACGGACGTCATTTTCTCATCCGAACTCCTATTGGAGTGATTCAAAAGCCTATATCGCTTGTTTTTTCGACGCCGTTCCATCTAGAATATTTTCAGAGCCAAAGGAGCAACCCTTGGTTTGCGTTCCGAGCAGTTTTCTTCATGAATGGCTTCCTTGCTTTTCCTCCTTGCTTTAAACCTTATGACCCTTCTATATACTCTTTATTCCTACATATTTGGTCATCATTCTTGCCTCTTCTTCATACTAGTCCATCTAATATCATCAATAAGCTTCCAAATGCACGAAAGACGGGAATTTCCGCCTTATTATCTCCTTTTCTACAAAACATATGAAATGCGATAGAAAAGCAAATAGGAAGGTTTTGACGGATAAAATGGCCAAAGAATGTTATAATAGTATGCAAAATAGGCTCAATTAGGGGACTAAATGTGCGCAAATAATGTTCACATCACCTTTGTATTTCAAAAATCGACTCAAAGGTTGAAGATTTTGGTGCTTAGATTGATTATTGTTGGAAAAGGAGTGATTAATTGTTGTTGTAAGGAAGTTTGGATTTGATTTTGTTGAATTTGGTTGAGGAAATCTTGTTTTTGGTGATGGAGAGGATGAGGGTTTTGGGTAGTGTTTTGAATGTATGAATGAATGAATGAATGTGGGAAGGGGTATTTAAAAACACCCGAAATTTCAAATCTGCAGGGGGAAGACGAGCGGATTCCCTTCGGGACGCTCGGATTCTGCTCAATCTGGGTTCAAGAATTATCGCCTAAAGACGAGCGTCTTTCAGCGAAGACGGGCGGATTTCTGCAATTCAGGACGAGCGGATTCATCGAGAGACGAGCGGATTCATTACGAGAACTTTTCTTATTTTGCACCGGCAAAAGACGGCGTCTTCTTGCAAAGACGAGCGGATTCCTTCAGACGAGCGTCTTCTCTGCTGGGACGCTCGGATTCTCTAACAGTCCCAAATTTTCAACTTTGCAGCTCATTTGGACGGACGGCTTATCCCATAGACACTCGGATTCCCATAAGACGAGCGGATTCCCCGTAAGGACGCTCGGATTCCTCCTAGTCTACCCGGATTCAGTTCCATCCGTGCACTTGCATATCCCGTGTCATTTTCATTCTTCAAATCCCGTGTTCTTCATTGTAGGGGCACTACTAAGGCATGAATAGCCTAGGCAATTGCTATCCCCACACTAAGCTAAAGCACTACACATCAATAAAATCATTAGTCCCTCCCTCACTTCTCTAAAAAATGATAAATATCTTGATCAAAGCATAAAAATCCAAAAAATGACAAAAATGTTATGTAAGAATTAAAATGCAAGTTAGGGAGTTAGAAATATTTACAAATGGTGGTTTGGAGAGGACTCCACCAAACTCTCATCCTTCGTGAGATGTCATGGGGGCATGTCCAAGGTGTTGTTGATGTTACTCAACACCTTGAAGAAGTAGTCAAAAGCTTGTTCATTATTATGATAAAGATCCTCAATAGATCTTTGCACTTGTTGTCCTTCATATTGGTCTTGATCGATAGCATTACCAATGTAGGGATTGAAAATCCCTTCAAACTCATCGTCCCAAAGACCACAAACTTCATCTACTTGGTCACTAAAGATCTCTTGAGTTGATAGAGACAACTCTCCCACTTTCTTGTCTTGGCCAATGAGGCCATCTTCTTCATTGCTTGACTTTGGTGAGCTTTTCAAGCTCTCTTTGTTACAATTTCTTTGCTCTTTGAATGGAGCATCATCAACTTTCTTCTTCCATTGGAATTCCGACTTCTTCCTATCATCCTTCCTATTATAATGATCAACCATAAAACATGGTTCATGCAAACGGGGAGCTCTCATGGTCTTGTCAAGATTGAAAGTTATGCTTTCATCTCCCACTTCTAGAGTGAGCTCTCCATGCTTCACATCTATCACTGCACCCGCGGTGTGCAAGAAAGGTCTACCTAGAATGATTGGAATGTTGGAGTCTTCTTCCATGTCAACAATGACAAAGTCCACCGGGATGAAAAATTTCCCAACTCTTACGGGAACATCTTCCCATATCCCCAATGGTGTCTTTGTCGATCTATCGGCCATTTGGAGTGTGATATTGGTGCATTTAAGCTCTCCCATCCCTAACCTTTTACTCACCGAGTACGGCATAACACTCACACTAGCCCCTAGATCACATAAGGCTTTGTTGATCGTGGTGTCGCCAATGGTACACGGTATTGAGAAGCTTCCCGGATCTTTAAGTTTTGGAGGTGAACTCCCTTGAAGTATTGCACTACTCACCTTAGTGAAGGCGATAGTCTCAAGCTTCCGGATCGACTTCTTCTTCGTAAGTATGTCTTTCATGTACTTTGCATAGGACGGCACGTGATTGATTAATTCCGTAAAAGGAATTGAGACTTCCAAATTCTTCACAATTTCCATAAATTTTCCAAGTTGGTCATCAAATTTGGGCTTGGCATGACGACTCGGAAAAGGAAGTCTAATCACAATGGGCTCCTTCTCCTTGGCCTTGTCTTCATTTTTCTTTGAAATTTCTTCTTTTGATGGTTCTCCATCCTTGGAGTTTTGCACAACTTCTTCTTTGTCACTAGCTTCCACAACTTCATCCTCAACTTGCTTCTCCGGTGCTTCATACCTCGTACCACTCCTCAAGTGAATGGCACTAACTGTTTCATGTCTCGGGGGATTACTTTGAGGTGGTAATTGCCCCTTTTGTCTTTGTGAGCTTGAAGATGCTAGTTGAGTCAATTGGGTTTCCAACATTTTGGTGTGGTCTAGGATGTTGTTGATGGTTATTTCCTTTGCTTGACTATCCTTTTACATTTGAGTGAAAAACTCTTGTTGATTCTTTTGCATTTGAAGGACCGCTTTTTGAACATCAAAACCTTGGTCATTTTGTTGATTGTATGGAGTTTGATTTTGGTAACCTTGGTTTTGGTTGTAAAAGGGTCTTTGATTTTGGTTTCTCATGGAAGGTGGGGTGTATGTTGGTTGAGGGTTTTGAACATTTTGGCTTTTGTATGAGAGATTTGGGTGGAATTTGGTGTTTTCATTGTAATAGTTTGAATAAGGGGTACCACTCTTGTATTCTTGAAAAGCATTCACTTGTTCATTTGTTCCCCTACATTCACTTTGGTCATGTCCCAAAGTTCCACAATTCTCACATATCCCACTTGGGATTGATGAAGATGCCGTCATGGCATTAACATGTTGCTTTGGTGATTTTGAGGCTTCTTCAAGTCTAGCCATAGCTTTTTCGAATTTCAAATTGATGGTATCAATGTGAGCACTAAGTTGAGCACCCAATTGAGTAATAGAGTCCACTTCATGCTTTCCTCCTCTAGTAGCCTTGCGAGGTCTACTATATTGTGAATTATGGACCGCCATTTCCTCAATCTTGTTCCAAGTTTGATTGTCGTCAACTTCGGTGAACATTCCATTTGATCCCATGTTGAGAATGTTTCTTGAGTCTTCAAAAAGACCGTTCCAAAATTGTTGTACCAAGAACCACTCGCTAAGTCCATGATGAGGACATGAGCGACAAATTCCCTTGAATCACTCCCAAGCTTCATACAAAGATTCTTCATCTCTTTGCTTAAAGCCCGTAATTTGAGCTCTTAGCATGTTAGTCTTTTCCGGTGGATAGAACTTTTTGTAGAAAGCTAGAGCCAATTTCTTCCAAGAATCAATTCCGAGAGTAGCTTTATCAAGGCCTTTCAACCATTGTTTTGCGGTGCCAATTAGAGAAAAAGGAAATAAGACCCATCGAATTTGGTCTTGAGTTACACCGGTTTGAGAAATCGCATCACAATAGTCACAAAAAGTCTCCATGTGAGAGTGAGGGTCTTCACTAGGCATCCCCCCGAATTGGCTTCTTTCGACTAATTGGATAAATGCGGATTTGGCAATAAAGTTTCCGGTTAAGTGTTGTGGTGTGGGAGTACCATTAGGTAGGTTCTCCTCGGTGGGTACGGAATGTGATGAAAATTTAGGCATTGTGGGTTGATTTTGTGTTGGGTTCTCCTCACCTTCTCTTGCAAAAGGGTTGACGAACTCAATAGTGTTTGGTTGAATAACCTCACCAATACCTCTCAAAGTTCTCCTATCAAGTCTTCTATTATTTGTCAAAGTCCTTTCAATTTCGTGATCAAAGGGTAACAAGTTACCTTGTGATCTTCTAGACATGCAAAATATCAAACAACTCGAAAATAATTAGAACAAACCTTGAGGAGTTTTACTTCCCCAAGGCAAAGAAAGACACAACTAATAACAATATAAGAAAATCTAAATCAAGTTAACACCATCCCCGGCAACGGCGCCATTTTTGGTCGGACTCACTTGGAGGTTTAGTTTTCGGTACTTGTCGTTAGGAGCACCTAGACCAAAACACAATGTATAACTCCACAAACAACTCTACAATAAGTAAAGAGGTAAGTAAAGGTCGGATCCCAAGGGATGGGAATTGAGATGAGATTTTCTATTGCAACTAGTGGTGTCTAAGGGTGTCACAATTTGGGGTTTGAAGTAGAAGATCACTAAACTAAATAGCAATAAAAGTAAACAAGCAAGATGATTAAAAAGGGGTTTAAACAATTGATAAAAGGCACTAGGGTGTCATGGGGTCATAGGGGATTCATGGGAATTGATCATACAAACATATTCTCAAATTATAAGCAAGCAATTATTGTTGTGATGGATCGAGTTGGTTTATATCTTACAATCCTAGGAAAGTTTGGGTCCGGGCGAATCGATTAGATTGTACAACACCTACAAGTCGACTTAATCTTCCCTACTCAACTATATGCATGGTCTAATGAGACTCGAGTTGGTTTATGTCTTACAAGTCTCATTGAAAAGATAGGTGATGGGTAAAAAATGCAAGGATTCATAGGCTCGCATTTCATCAAACATAACATGTGCATAAGTTGAGATCACAACAAGCAAGCAAATAAACTATGAAAACATATTAATTTAAGCATGAATCATCCCCCATGTTGGTTTCCCCTAATTACCCATTAACCCTAGCTAAGGAAACTACTCACTCATTATCATGTTGAACATGCTAGTAAGGTTGTCAATCATACCAACAAAGTGAAACATGATGAATAAATGAAGATAATTACCAATAATTAAAAAGGGATTAAGAGAATTATACCTACTAATGATTCCAATAATAAAGCAAAGAATAATAGAAGTACTTGATGATTGATTTGAAGGTTGTCAATCTCCCAATAATAACCCAAAATAATCTTCAATTACCCAAAATAAAGGATGAACAAGAGAGAGATTAAGGAAATGAAACTTGTATTAAAACTTGATTAAATGTTGATTACAAGATTAAAGAGAGATTTGATTGATATAAACTACACTAGAGATTGCTAAGAAGAACCTACTCTTCTAATTAGCCTAATGGGGTATTTATAGTGGGGATTAGTTACATAAATTAGGGTTTACTAAGGGCTTAAATGACGATTAAGTCCTTGAGGAATCGCCGGTCTCAAGGGAGACTCCGGTCTCCTTTTTGCCGGTCTTAGAAAAATATGCGCATCCTTCCTTGAAACTTGTAGAAGACGAAATGGCTGACATACAATCCGAGCGTCCAGGGCACGGGACGGGCGGATTGTGGTGATTCTGGACGGGCGTCCAGCTGGGGAAGACGGGCGGATTGGGGGTGTTTTGGACGGGCGTCCAATGGGAGAAGACGCTCGGATTGCCCCTCTTGGACGGGCGTCTTGTGGGCAATCCGCTCGGATTGTCTTACAGCTATTTTCTTTCTTCTTTTCTTCCTTTTTCTTCATAAAATCCTTGAGGATTTCCTCGGGGATGCAAGGATATTTTCTCATCATTGCCCATTTACTATAGTATGTACAAAGGTCTTCTAATCTTGTCTTCTCTTTGATGCTTGGTCATTGAATTCAATCAATTTAGCTCTATTTTGCCATGAAAATGCAAGGTTTGCACTCCTTTCCTACCAAGGAAACAAAACCTCAAAGAATATGCAAAACAAAGGACTAAAGACAATAAATGACCCAAATATGCACTAAAAAGCATGGGAACAAAGCTAATTTGGGGACTAAATATGCTCTAATTATGGTCACTTCACATATCGGTTGCCCGAGGTAGAGTATATCAAATTGACCATCAAAGAACAGTTATTATAAAAATACTAAAATTGTTTAAAGTATAAATATAAGTGAAGTTTAACTCAAACGCTTACAACCAAAAACTGTCAAAAGAACTAAACTATAAATTGTCAATGGAAGCTAGATAACGATCGGTGATGACTCGACCCCCCATCAAAACCTGCAAGCTATCTATAGCTATACCTGCTCAATCAATTGCTCACCATCCCCGAATGGATCACCACAGTTTTGAAAACAATAATAGGGTCAGTTAATTGTATAATCAAGATAAGAATTCATAATACAAACAATACAACAAATTCAATTCCAATACAATTCTCCAAACTCCATTACCAATCAATAACCGACTATACACTTAAATGTGTAGTCCTAAGATTACAGATCGCAATAGGTAACCCTTACCGCTGGTGGGGGGACTGCAGCCGTTCCCACCTAAGCCCCGCTCATCACAACGAGCGCACCCAGATCATTAATGTGCATATCTCCCTTGTGACGGGAGCCACAAGAGGCGAACATTGGGTTGGAACCATCTCCCGAACATAGTCCTTTCACAACAATACCAATCACAATATTACTACCAATATCAATCCAACGCAGCATATTAATCAATCAATCACAACAATCTCAAATTAATTACACAACCGATCGAGTAGGGAAACCCTACCTAATTCGCGAATCTCAAATCAACAATCAACAACGAAGGCTAGAATCGTTCCTCTACGAACGCGTCATCTAAGCAAGAATTACAACAACATAATATCACAAACTACACTAATAAACCTTTATCCTCATCCTAATCAAACAGGGAAAACCCTAAAGGACAAACATAAACTAATTAACAAGGTACGAGAGACTTACCAACGAAACCGGTACGAAAAAGACGAAATGTAGACTCAAGATTGATCGCACTTGACTTGGGAGTGATTAGGGTGGTTATAGACATGGTAAACATAGTTTAGGTCTTGTAAAATGAATTAGTAACTGTTAAATACAATATATATATATATATATATATATATATCAAACAAGGTGACTTAGCTTGGTAGAAAATAGCAAGTCAGGTTTGAGGGTGGGAGGTAGTACAACGGGTGTTTTTATACAATAATTTAGGAGGTTACTCTAGGGGTTATATTAGTGGCATTAACTAATATTACTGGAGGGCTAGAGGTTGTTATCTTATATTATTGTTGGTTTCGGATTGGTATTAATTCGGGACGGTTACGTTGTACTGGTACTATATTATTATAGTGGATTCTAGTCGATTTGGCTAGTGGGTTTTACTTTCGGTTTGGAAGGTTTTGCCCTGGGTTTGACCCTAAATACTGTCTCATCTTATTATTGCTTACATTTATTTACTTTTACGGTTTACTTGTCGATTGGTTGCTTCCGTTGCACGTGGGAGATTGACGCTAATTTCCCAACAGTGGTATCAGAGCCACTAGGCTCGGTCTGATGGCTGGTTTATAATTGGAAAGGATGTCAAATATGGGGTCTCAATTTGCAGTACCAAAATTTGATGGTAAAAGTAGTTTCACCCTTTGGCAAAGAAGGTTGAAGGATCTCCTGGTACATCTTGGCTTGGCTAGAGCTTTGAAAGGAGATGATGGTAAGCTTTTAAAAGATGAGTGATGACAACTTGGAAGAGGTTTGCACCAAGTGTGCAAGTACTATTAGGTTGTGCATCTCAGATTCAGTCATCAATTGTGTTCTTGATGATGACTCTCCATCGGTGATATGGGAAAAGTTGGAGAAGCTCTTCATGGCGAAGAGTTTGACCAACAAGTTGCTTTTGAAGTGACGGTTATATCGGTTGAGGATGGACGAGGATGAAAATTTAATTGGACATGTGAATTTGTTCAATGGACTGTTAGACGAGTTGAAGAAGATCAAAGTAAAGCTTGAGGAGGAAGATAAGGCATTATTACTCCTCAATTCTCTTCCGGACACATATGAGACTTATGTGGATACTATTCTGTGCGGGAAAGACACCATCAAGATGGAGCAAGCACAGACATCTTTATTATCCTTTGATGCGAGGAAGAAGGACAAGGCTGGGATACGGAGCGACAATACGGGTACAGTTGCAGTTGCTCGGAATGGGAGAGGTCTATCGTTTAACAGGGAGGATGGATCGAGCATGGCAGGTCTCGGTCCAGGAACACTTCTAGGAATAATGATGTGAAGTGTTTCACGTGTGGTGACCTTAGGCATATTAGGCGGTTCTGTCCTAAGAAATGAGGTAATGAAGAAAACAAGGGTGACACCAACTTGGTTGCCGGTGAAGGAAGTAGTGGTTGTTTCCTTACCGATGGTAGTGACATATTTGCAGTCATGGATGTGAACGACGTATCTTCCAAGGAAGAATGGATATTATATTCTGGTTGTGTCAACCACATTTGCACTCGGAAAGATAATTTTGATGAGCTCCAAGAAGGCGTGGCTAGGAAGTTGAGTTTGGCTGATAACTCAACGGTTAATGTCATGGGTGTTGGGGTGGTGAAAATCAAATTGTCAAATGGGGTGGTGCACACTTTGGACAAGGTTGCCTATGTTCCAAAGTTGCGGCAGAACTTAATTTCACTTAGTCAACTAGACTCTGAGGGTTATGGGTGTAAAGCTCATGGGGGGGTAATGAAAGTAACTAAGGGTTCTATTGTCCTCATGAAGGGGGAGCTAGGTCGTGGTTTATACCGTCTGGATGCATATGCAATAAAAACCTCACAGGATAGCTGGAAACGAAAAAGTCGTACACGTGTTTCGATCGCGGAAGAGGCGACGAAGGTAGATTGTTTTTGGGTTACAGACGGGCGCAAAGGTAAAATTTCTGCTGGTAGAAACTAGAAAGATGGAGAGCAAGAGGTTTCTCTCCGGAGTCAAGTAACGTCATTGAGTGGGTTTAGGCTATACATGGTGCATTGGCCGTGATATTGAGTTAGGGGTGAGGACCGGATACTAACTCGGGTATGCAGCTGGTAATTTCATAAGGCCAATAGTTGATTCCTCGGTGGTGGTCTCTTATGTTGGAGGGGGTAATTTGTTGGGTTAAAATATCCAACACAAGGTATTAAATTTGCTAAGTGTTACATGTACATAAATTAATGATGTATAAGTAACATTTAGGTAGTGTTAAATGATGGACAATGCATTTGCTAAATATTACGGGAAATTGCTTTAGCATTTGGTGAAACGAATGAATTATTATTTCATTTGTTTAACGTAGAATGATTTTATGGTTTTAAAATCTAACGTCATTTTACGTAGCTATATAAAGGATGGCAAATCCTTTGGAAATAATACCTCACAACATATATCAAACAAGGTGACTTAGCTTGGTAGAAAATAGCAAGTCAGGTTTGAGGGTGGGAGGCAGTACAACGGGTGTTTTTATACAATAATTTAGGAGGTTACTCTGGGGGTTATATTAGTGGCATTGACTAATATTACTGGAGGGATAGAGGTTGTTATCTTTTATTATTGTGGGTTTCGGATTGGTATTAATTCGGGACGGTTACGTTGTACTGGTACTATATTATTATAGTGGATTCTAGTCGATTTGGCTAGTGATTTTACTTCCTGTTAGGAAGGTTTTTCCCTGGGTTTGACCCTAAATACTGTCTCGTCTTATTATTGCTTACATTTATTTACTTTTACGTTTTACTTGTCGATTGGTTTCTTCCGTTGCAAGTGGGAGATTGACGCTAATTTCCCAACAGAATATATATATATATATATATATATATATATATATATATATATATATATATATATATATATATAGAGAGAGAGAGAGAGAGAGAGAGAGGAGATCATGTAAGTCCTACTATTTTGGTTGAATCCATAAGTCCTCATATGGACCTTTAGATCTAATAGATGAGTGGCTAAGATTTGAGCAAAATGAAGAGTCAAGATTAAAACATAATAAAACCCTAACCCTCTCACTTGCAACCCATTTTACTGCCTCCACAAACAATCTCACTTCTCTCTCTTCCTCTCATGTTCTCTCTTCCTTCCATTTCTCTCCGGCCAACCACCCCGCCGCCACCACCACTCTAACACCGCCGCACGCCACCATAACCCAGCGCCGCTTATTCTTCTTCTCGTCTGCCCGCGCGCCCATCCCACCGCGCCTCTCTCCTTCTCCTTTCTCTTTTATTTTCCAGATCTGCCGCCACAAAGCACCATGACGCCGCCATCTCGCCCACAAAACCGCCACACAATTTTCTCTCCTTTCTTTCCTTCCTCTCTCTTCGTGCAACACGGTGTTTTGTGGGTGCTTTTGTGGGTGGAGGATGTTGACGGTGGAAGGTAGGTTGCGGCGAGATCCCGTCTTTGTGGGTGTTTCTTCAGTTTTTGATTTTTTTTTTTAGATAGTGGTGTCGGTTGGTGGTTGTTTTTTTCAATTTTTTTTTTATTAGTGCCGTGATGGGGATGGGGATGGGGATGACGGTGGTGGTGGTTTTGGTGTGGTGGAGGCGGCTGGGGTGGTGGTGGTTATGGGTTGGGTTGATTGGGGTTGATGATGGTGTTCTTTCATGGTTGTGGGACTAAAGTTACAACGACATGGACTGAAGTTACACCCGTAAAGAAATAAAATTACACTGATATGGACTGAAGTTACACCTGTGAAGAACTAAAGTTACACAGATATGGACTGAAGTTACACTGTTTATGGACTAAAGTTAGACTCGTAAAATGATTAAAATTACATAAATTCTAAAATCACTATATTAGTATAAAGTTACACAGTTAAGGGTTAAGGTTACACTCTTAGAAGACAAAAGTTGCATAAATTAGGACTAAAGTTACAAAGACTCTTAAAATTCTATAAATTCAAATTTATATATTCAAAATATTTTTTTTATATAAAAAATCACTTTAAAAAACTAAAGTTACATTTGCATAGAATTAAAGTTACACTCATAGATTAAAGTTACACTCATAAAACAGTAAAGTTGCACTCACAAAATGATTGACTGAGAATAGGACTTAGGGACTCAACCAAAATGGTGGACTTACCTGAACCTCTCTCTCTCTCTCTCTCTCTCTCTCTCTCTCTCTCTCTCTCTCTCTCTCTCTCTCTCTCTATATATATATATATATATATATATATATATAATCTCTAATCACCTTAATCAAACCGCGGAAATAATCCCGTCAGATCGGATACTCGGTCGAGTACCTGGGGTACTCGGCCGAGTATCTCACTACTCGGTCGAGTGCTCCTGGACAATAAAGTGACCAAAAGTCACACGACGACTTTCTTGGTCGAGTTCTACCTACTCTAACGAGTAACTAAGGACCAGGAAACCGTTGTATTACAACTAAACTTGAACAACCTAAGTAATAACCCACCCCCCACCGCCCACCATCCTTGTGATCGACCTCGACTAATAACTACATTAGTTGCGTTATAAATACTCATTTGACTATAGGTGAAGCGATAAAACCTATATCAGAATGGAGATCTACAATGATACAGCAAGTAAGAAGAAGCTTTTCTTATCACATAAAGGCTATATTCAGAAGGTATTGTCAAGGTTTGGCATGTCTACCGGTAAACCCATAGATACTCTTGGTGCATCGAATGCATATATGTGTATTGCAATTAGACCTATATCAGCTGAAGAGAAGGCGTACATGTCTCGAGTAATGCAGTAGGAAGTGTGATATATGTTATGGTCTGTACTAGACCTGATGTAACAGTTTGTCAGTGTGGTGAGTCTATTTATGGGTGATCCAAGTAGAGAATACTAGCAAGCTGTGAAGAATTCTTTCAGTACCTTAAGGGTACATCGTGATGTTAATATCATTCATGGAGGTAATACAGAGTGTTAAGTGTCAAGTTATTCTCGCTCCGATTATGCTGGAAATGTGGATAGTAGAAGATCAATGACCGATTATGTTTTCACTCTTGGTGGTTCATTTCACAGTTGGGTGGGTACTTTGCAGCTTACAATAATGTTATCTACTAAAGAAGTTTAGTATATGGCGTTGACAGCAGTAGCGAAAGAAGGAATCCCGTTAAAGGGACTGATCAATTATTTGGGTCTACATTAAGATCAAGCTATTGAGTACTGTGACAGTCTCAGTGCAATTTGTTTGGCTATGGATCAAGTCACAAAAGAACTAAACACATTAATGCCAGGGTATCATTTTCTTGAAATAAGAAGAGAATTAGGGTGAACAAAGTGGGTATTGCTAATAACCCAGCTGATATGTTTACCAACTCGATTCTGCATAGCAAGTTTGAACACTGTTTGGACTTAGTAAACATTCGAAACATCTGATTACCCCATGGTGGGCAATATCTAAGGGGAAAGGGAGAAGAGTTTCTAGTACATCTGGCATCTATGGGGTGCATTTGGTATATCTGCCTGATTGTGAGAGGATTCAAGACAAGGTGGAGATTTATTGTATTTGTGCCTTGAATCTGTTAGTCGCCGCTTCTAATGACTATCAGGGGTTCTTGGCTACGCCCTCGAAACCTAAACGGTATCTTATATTTAACTGGGCTAGGTTTTTGCTTTAAGTCTTTCTAGGTTGTTCTGTATTGGTCTTAGAGAGTACTATATAAACCCTCCACCTCATGATTTTCTCTTTATCTTTTATTGCTTCTGTTATAACATCTGATTTGAAGGCTAAAATTAGTAAATACCGAGAAAGTAACTAAAAAAATAACTTGGAATATAAAGTACAACGGGTGTACTTTTAGAATTTGCACCTATTTGGACGTATAATTTTGATAACTTATACCATAGTTGATTATGAGTAAAGAACAACCTAGCAGACTTTATTGTTCGACATCGCTCTGATACCACTTTGTAACACACCAGTAATCCAAGGTGCCTTACCAAGAATCACCTTAGCATATCGAGGTGCTACCATCTCGGTTGCCCGAGGTAAAGTATATCAAATGGACCATAATAGAATGTTTATTAAAAGTACAAACTGTTTAACCAAACTCAAACTGAAAACCAAACCAAAACCGTTTACAACTCCGAAAAGAAACAAACAAAAAAGCAAATGTTTAAGACAACAGCGGAAGCTAGCTAAAGAACCTGTGATGACTTTGCCCCGTCCATATCCCGCGTGCTACATTCATATCCAATACCTGCTAAACCGACTACACATTGAAATGTAAAGCCCTGCCAAGTTATCCATCATAATAGGTAACCCACACCGCCAGTGAGGACCACAACCTTGCCGCCTAAGCCCCGCTCATCACAACGAGCGAACCCAGATCATTAATGTCCACATCCCCCTTGTGACGGGAGCCACAAGGGGCGAACATGGGGTTGGAACCATCTCCCAAAAATGGTCCCACAACAACAACCGATCACATTACAATCTCAATCACAATGATAACAATACCAAACAATCAACCACAATCACATCTTATAATCAATTATACACCCGACTGAGTAGGGAAACCATACCTTTTTGCAATCCAAGCATACACAAGTAACCGCAGTAGCAATCCTCCATGAAACCGTCACCTACAAATAATAATCACATACAATTACTAACTACCCCTCAATTAACCGATCTAGTATGCCCAATTACCAATTCCCCCAATTTTCCCAAATTAGAGTTTACTTAACTATAAGAATAGCAATAAATCAACAAGGATAAGACGCTTACTACTGCGGTTGACACGGAATAAGATGCTAAAACTCAAGATCTAACAACCTTCGCCTTGGAGATGATTAGAATGGTTAGAGAGGCAGTGTACGTAGTTTATGTTTGATAAAAGTGAATAAGAAAAGATTAGAAACTCGTAACATGCCTTTATATAATTCTCCAATTATTTTAATCAAAACCGCGGAAAATAAATGTAACTGAACCGGGCACTCGGTCGAGTACCTGACATACTCGACCGAGTACGCCATACTCGACCGAGTACCAACAAGCTCGGTTGAGTGCTAATACTCCAGAAGCCAAACTCCAATCACTCGATGACCCACTCGGTCGAGTATCCCCCACTCGACCGAGTTCCCTATACTCAAAAACCTGTGGTATTATAGTCTTCCCTCTTTAAAAATGAATTTCGTCCTCGAAGTTCACACCCATACTACATAGCATGTACACATACCACTCCACCAACCAACACCACTCAACTCTCATCCTCCAACCTTATCACTAACTCACCCAACAACGCTTACCTCAACAACGCAGCTCATAACATAGCATCAACCATATAATAGCCCACCTAACTCCATAATACTACCAAATACCAACAACACCAAGGTCCGCCAACTTTGCCTTAGTTCCATACCGCTCACTAGCAAATCCAATCCCAACACAATCCACGAAGCGAGATGTCACATTCTATCACCCTTAAAATGAACTTCGTCCTCGAAGTTTACTCACACTCATAAACGTCACCACCAAAACCGTCAACACTATCACAACCATACTTATCTATAAACTTAATCGATAACCATACATATAAAATACATACTGCTACAAGCATAACCTTTACCTTTAATAATGTTAACCACAAGTCCATCCTTATTTTACACCAAGACTCAAAACTACCAAATACACTGCAACATGCATAGCCATCAAACTTTCTCTGTCGCATCCTTCCACTCTTAAGATAAACGTTACGTCCTCGTAACCCAACAAGTACTATATCCTTAGCTATTTCTTTCCAATATCACCATCTCATGTCACCGATCACCGACTAGAACCTCAACACCGACAACCATTTCCATATCTAAGGCTCCCTTTGTCTAACAGTTCCATACCTCTAATCACTCCGCAGACCACCTAACATATACCACAAAATTCTCGGCATAACCACTACTTCAACTCTTCAACATTACCGCATAACCACATTCTTCCCTATTCACGCACGTATCCGCACAACATCACCCACGATCCATAAATTGCTACACACTCACTAGGTCCTCAAATTTCCCTTTTACTGCCGCCAAACTCGTCCATAACTTAACATGATACTAATTCCCAACACTCCATACTTAGTGCCCCGATAAATATTATGAACCACATGTAGCTTCCAGCTCAGTATACACATGCTCCCCCAATTACTTGCCACAACTATGTCAACAACGCCTCATCTAAAACAAGGTCGAAATTATTTCCACAATATCCCACAACTATGTCCCATTAACAAAATATCAATTTTCTATGACAAAAACAACCACATGCACAACTCTCTTCCATATTATACTCTACTCTCACCCACAAGCCGAAAATCACAGGAAAAGACTAAACAAAATAACAATATATTGTTGGGGCTGGTGTCCTTAACAGTTAGTGCAAGGACTTATAAATCTCTAAAAGGATCAAAGGGCATACTTTTGGTATTATTATCAGTTGATCCACGTTTATCAATAACGGTTGGCTTGCTAGATAAGTTTGACGTTATTGTCATACAGATGGCGGTGATCAACTGGTCCCTAAAAGTCACACCTATAGGATACGTTTGAGAGATGTGACAAGATGAAAATACAAATGTTGATGCCAAATTTGACTAACCGATTAATCGGAGTTATTGACTAGTAATTAGTCAAACGCGATGTTGAGACAATTATTTAATACTGATTAAATAATAATGGCTAAGACGAATTAAGCGATTAATTAAGAAATTGAATATAAACGATTTATATTTGATTAATGTATATTGAATTAATTATACAATATTGTCTTTGTCGGACATGTATTAATATTTCAACTAATCCGTGTTATTAGTCGATGTATTAATAACCGATAACCGATGACAGTTTATAATAAAACCCGTCATATACATTTTAGCGGAATTGATCGGACCACAAGTTAAAAATGAGGAGAAAGTGGAAAGCCCACTCCCTCCTCTAGTGACCCGCGGACCGAGGCAACAAAAGGAGAACCTTCTCTCCTTTTGAAACCTAATTCACTTTTGACAAAAAAATTAGGGTTTTGGAGATCATTTTCTCTCTGAAACCTAGATCTCACATCTGATAAAACTCACATCAAGTTCTCTCAATATTGCAAGGCAATTAGAGAACACATTTCTAGCACAAGGGCAATTCTCAGACGTTCTTGGGTGCAACAATTAGGAGGAGGTCTACTTTGATCTCTCATTGCCGAATTGCACTAGGACCGAAGGTTAATTCTTGTGCTTTATCGTTTTTCATTGTTTTTCGTTTATGACCATATTTCACATGTTAAATTTACGTTATAGTCCTAAATTTAAAGGGTCTTATACGGATATTACCCTACAAGTGGTATCAGAGCGAGGCCACGTAAATTTTCATTGTGATTTTTCATAAAACGATTTTGAAACGATTGTTTTGTCTCGAAAACCGTGCCATGTATACACGGCTGTTTCGTTTTTTTGTTAAAACCGTGACATTTTTTTACACGGTTGATTTATCTTATTTTCGATTTGTTCTTTTACATATTGTTATTTTATACGGAGATTATAGCAATATGTCAAGTTTTGTCAGATTGTAAAATTGTTTTGATGCGGTTTTGATCAAAATTGAGATGTTTTGTTTCGTCAAAACTGTTTTCACGAGGGTTTCATGTTTTCAGAATGTTTTTGCCCTCGATCGAGCATGTTTCTACTCGATCGAGAGCCCTTCCTTGTTGTTTTTGCTCGATCGAGTATTTTCGATTACTCGATCGACCTCTGTTTAAAACCCCCACCTTTCGATCGAGAAGTCCTCGTACTCGATCGAAAGCGATTTGCCGATAAAAGCCCTCGATCGACCTCGATCTTGTCGATCGAGTACTTTCTGATTAGCATACCTCTCGATCGACTAGCGATTGATCGATCGAGCCCTTTTTGTTCCTCGATCGAGCACTCATGTCCCTGGATCGAGGGATTTTTATTCGCGACTTTGAAAATTTATTCTTTTGTTTTAAATTTTCTTTTGGCCTTAATATGTACTTTATACGGATATTGTACACTCGCTATGATTGTGAAACGGTTCACACACACGTACCATTGAGTTATTTTAAAGCGTATTTAAAGTAACGGATTGTAATAGATTAAAATTAAATTGATAGAAGCGGTTTTATCACATAAATTTTAATCGTTAAAAGGTGGTTTGGATAAATTTAACATAATTACGGAATTATGTCACGAATAAATTTGTTTTAGTTGATGCATTTTATTTATCGTTATTTTGAATGCCGTGAATGCCTTTTATTACGTATTTATTCATTTTTACAAACGGTTGTAACTTAGTGTGGCCTTAGTAGAACGTGTTACCGTAATGATGGAACACGGTCTTGGTTGTATTTTGAGATCTCGTATCTCCGATTTTGGATTTTTCACTTGTAATTACAGTTTTCGTATTTAGAATGTAAATAGGTTTATATTTGTAAATTTTAAATTGTAATTTTTGAGAAGACCAAAGATGGAGATCGGATGCTCACTCCCGCTGCAAGGTCAAAGATGGAACATCAAGACAAGCTTTTCGGGTCCAACGGTGGATTCCAAAGTTGTATTATGTTCTTTTTACTAGGATAGGCCACACTAGGAATTTTATTTACGTATTGCATTCTTTTATTGATTTTTCGTAACGATAATTTGCATCATATTCCGCCTAAAACCAAACCACCTAATTATTGCATGAAAACTGACACATGTAGAGGTCACGAGTTAGTTTTCTATGACATTCATATGTCACACGATTTAAGCCATCATCTAAATTAATTCATTCACGCAGTTGCTAGTTATTCGTTCACTTAAAATGAATTAAAACTTAGTTGATGGGATCTTCCTCGTATAAACCAAAATTGAGAATGGTCTTTATAGGTCAAACTCCAATGAGTCCCTTCTTTGTCGGTAGGCATAATATGACCCCTTCTACGTCGGGTAAGTTGGAACCGATTGACCTATTTTATCTCAACACTATGCTCACTCGTACGATCCTGTGATCATGGTGGACTATAGATAGGATTTACAGAAATCTATCGACCAAGAGTTCTTACGGAAGAATTAGCTAAACAGTTGGCTTATCAATTTACAGAAATTGAGTCTTGGGATCACTTGTATCATTCTTGAGGGAGATCAATTATGCAAGTGCTTGAGTCTACACGTTAAAATACATTTTAAATAGACTTAAATCACCTCGATGAGTTGCTTATTTCGTTTTTGTTTTTCTTTCTTTTTCAAAGTGTAGAAACACGAATTTTTAAACTGCTATAACGAAATGGTTGGTCCAACTAACGACCCAATGCCAAGTGCCACATTGGACGGTGAGTCCCGGCTTCGGATCTTTATGAATCGGATGAATCGGTCTACTCGATCAAGAATGATGGATCAAACTTCGCGGATGGGAGGCGGCATTATGGAATGCTTTTTACGACGGAAGCTCAAATATCTAATAGAGCCCATCCCGCCAAACCCAAGTCCCACGGCTAGAGCTAATGAGATCGCCAAGTTTAACGATTTATGTATGGAAGCGGGTGCGATTAAAAACGTACTCATTTTTGCAATGGAACCCAATTTGCAGAAACGCTTCATAGCCCATGGTGCAAACAAGATTTTCACCACGCTCACTAAGGAATTCTCGAAAGCACCGAGAATCGTGACCTATGAGCATACCACTCGCTTCTTTAATGCGAGACTCCAGAAGGGCCAACCAGTTAGCCCACACATTCTCAGCATGATTGAGAATGTCGAGAAGCTGGAGACGCTTGATTGTAAGATCAGCGAGAACATTGTTATTGACCGCATGCTTCATTCACTCCACGATGGTTTTGCGCTCTTTAGAGCGAATTACTATATGAATGATTTGAAGAAAAGTCCCCATGAACTGCACTCTCTTCTCGTACAGACCGAGAAGGACATGAAGTTCAGTGGGAGCATGAAACAGGATGTTCTCGTTGTGTCAAACAAGGGCAAGGGTAAGGGCAAAGCTAAAGCAGACCTAGCAGTAGGTAAGGCGAAGTTTAAGAAGTCAGGTTCAGGCAAGAGTGGGCCTGGTGAGTCGAGCACCTCATCAGGCGCGACAAAGGGCAAGAATGAAAACATGGAATGCCATCATTGCCACAAGACTGGGCATTGGAGGCGTACATGTCCTGTCTATCATGAGGACATAAAAGCAGGTCGCGTTAAACCTGTTGGTATGTCTTCTTCTTCTACTTTTATTCATATGATTGAGATTAACCACGCAAGTTACGGAACTTGGGTACTAGATACTGGTTGTGGTTCTCATCTGTGTAATCATGTGCAGGGGCTCCGAAACATCGAACCCCTCGTAAAGGGTGAGGTGGACCTGCGTGTCGGGAATGGAGCACGAGTGGCTGCCGTCTCGAGGGGAACATATGTGATCCAGCTTCCTAGCGGATTTGAGTTATCTTTATATAACTGCTATTATGTACCCAGTCTTTCTAAAAACATTATTTCAGTTTCTGCACTTGACAAACTTGGTTTTTCATTTGTAATAGAGAATAATTCTTGCATTTTCTCATTACACAATATGATTTATGGCAAGGGGCGATCTCCATGAACGGAATTTATGTTTTAGATCAGACCGCCGAAATATTACACGTAATGAATAAAAAGTTAAAGGTTGGTGACAAAGATCAAACATACCTATGGCAATGCCGAATGGGACACATTAATGAGAAACGCGTAAAAACAAACTCATCAAAATGGAGCTATCTCGGCCTTTGATTTTCAATCATTTGGCACGTGTGAATCATGTCTCATCGGTAAGATGACTCGTATTTCCTTCAAAGGTGTTGGAATGCGCGCTGCTGACCTATTAGGGCTCATACACACGGATGTATGTGGACCTATGTCAATCACCGCACGAGAAGGCTATAGGTATTTCATCACTTTCACGGACGATTTAAGTAGATATGGCTATGTCTACTTAATGAAGCACAAAAGTGGATCCTTTGAGAAATTCAAAGAATACCGAACAGGGTACGAACCTCTTTGGGTAGAAAGATTAAAACACTGCGTTCGGATCGTGGTGGCGAGTATCTTTCTCACGAGTTTGATCAACACCTTAAGGATCGTGGGATAGCCTTTACGATTAACTCCACCGAACACCTCGGTTGAATGGTGTGTCCGAACGGAGAAATCGAACTCTACTTGATATGGTTCGATCCATGATGAGTCACACGGTATTACGATTCATTATGGGGTTATGCTCTTCTCGTCACCGCTCTAATACTTAACCAAGTCCGTCCAAAGTCATTGACAAGACTCCATATGAACTATGGAAGGGAACGGTCCCTAACTTGTCCTTTATACGGGTTTGGGGCTGCGAGGCTTATGTCAAGTGGAGACACGAGGATAAGCTCGGCCCGCGATCGGTCAAGACATACTTTATAGGTTATCCTAAAGGAACACTTGGTCATTACTTCTATTCGCCAACCGAACAACGTGTTTTTTTTGCGGCTAGTGCGACATTCTTAGAGAAGGAATTTCTCGAGAATGCAAAGAGTGATAGAACCTTCGAATATCGGAGATTCCAACCAACTACCGAGCAACCATTGGAGGAACCAGTTCCTTCAATCCCGGCTGATTAATATTCCCGAGGAACCTAGGAGGTCGGGAAGAGTCTCTATTCCTCCGGAGAGATACATTGGTATGGTCGAGGAACATGACATAGATGACATTCTACTCTTAACGAGTAGTGAACCCGCAACCTATAAAGGTGCCATGACTAGTTTCGACTCAAAGCTATGGCTTGAGGCCATGCAATCCGAGATGGACTCCATGTATGAGAACAACGTGTGGGATCTTGTTGACTTAACTGCTAAGGTTCGTCCCCTTCAATGCAAATGGCTTTACAAGATAAAGCATTCTGTGGAAGGTCAACAAGATATCTATAAAGCACGACTAGTTGCTAAAGGTTTCACCCAAGTGCCAGGTTTGCACTATGATGAGATCTTTGCACCCGTAGTCATCTTGCGTTCCATTCGGATTATCTTAGCGATCGCCGCTTTTCATGACTATGAAATTTGGCAAATGGATGTGAAAACCGCCTTCTTAAACGGTTTTTTGGAGGAAGAGTTGTACATGGTACAACCCGAAGGTTTCATTGATCCAGAAAATCCTAAGAAAGTGTGCAAGCTTAAGCGTTCCATTTATGGGCTTAAGCAAGCATCTCGGAGTTGGAATCATCGCTTCGACCAAGTGATAAAAGAAAATGGATTCATTCGATCGGTCGAGGAACCATGTCTGTATATCAAGTCGAGTGGGAGCAAGATTGTCTTCCTAATATTGTATGTTGACGACATACTCCTGATTGGGAATGACATACCTCTCTTAACTTCGGTGAAAGTATGGTTGAAAAACCATTTCCAGATGAAAGATCTGGGTGAGGCACTAAGAATTTTGGGCATCCGTCTCTATCGAGATAGATCACGTCGGATGTTATCTCTCAGCCAGGAGTCTTACATAGACAAAGTCCTAGAGAGATTCAGCATGACTAACTCCAAAAAGGGGTTTCTTCCTATGGCTCCAGGGGTGCATTTGAGCAAGTCTCAGGCACCAGAGACACCGGAAGAGAAAGAGCGCATGACACGGATTCCTTATGCCTCGGCTATAGGATCAATCATGTATGCCATGATATGCACACGTCCGAACGTGGCATATGCATTGAGTATGACAAGTCGATTCCAACAGCATCCAGGTGAATCACATTGGCTGGCTGTCAAGAACATTCTTAAGTACCTACGGAGGACTAAAGATTGGGCATTGACTTATGGAGGCCCTCAAAAGCTATGCGCAACCGGTTACGCAGATGCTAGCTTCCAAACGGATCGAGATGACTCGAAATCTCAGTCTGGATTCGTTTTTACTCTTAATGGCGCTGCAGTCAGCTGGAAGAGTTCCAAACAAACTGTTACAGCAGATTCTACGACTGAGTCCGAGTACTATGCCGCGTCTAAAGCTACAAAGGAAGCGATATGGATGCGTCAATTCTTACATGGACTATCCGTAGTGCCTAGTTCGAATGACCCGATCACCATCTATTGTGACAATAGAGGTGCCATCTTCCAGGCTAAGGAGCCCAAGTCTAGCAACAAATCTAGGCATGTACAACGGAAAGCTCATCTAATCCGAGATTACGTGGAGCAAAAGGAAGTAGTGATAGAAAAGATTGCTACTGATGATAATATAGCAGATCCTCTCACTAAACCATTACGACAAGATAAGCATGAAGGGCACGTTCTTTCCATGGGAATTAAACGTGTTCCTGAGTTGTAGTACTCTTTTATGGATTAGATTCATTCTTTTTGTACTCTATACAACATCATCGTTTTGATATTTATATATATTTTGTTTTTCATGTGGAATTGTACGACAATTTTTGAACACCACAAAGTGAACTGAACAAACATTATATTTCTAGTCCTTAATTGCCCACATGAGCTGATAACTCTGGCAATTATTTTGTGACGTTGGTTGATGGTGGGTTCAACAAGCCATAAGTCAAACGGTTGACTGACCAATCACAGAGGCGAGTTATACGGATATCTCGTAGGACACCATTGTGACATCGACGTGGAGTCCTAAATGTTTTATAACATTCGGTGCCCGGTCATGGATAGGACCTCCATGGTGATCCTAAGAGTCGATTCTTTTGACTATCGACTGTCTCTTGAGACTACGGCAGATTTTGGGTGACTTTGGTTTCTTTCTCACGGTCATCCGTAACAGGGGGCCAAGTAGATTTTTTCTGGGTCATTTCATGCTGTGCTTAGATCGGAAGGAGTCGAGTTGAAGGAAATATTCACCTTTATCGTACTCGATATTTCTCGGGGCCACTCGAGGAGTCAGAATCGAAATGCATGGCCATGCTCGGATACGGATTCGTTTTATCGGTTAAGTTACTCTCTAGTCGGGGAAACCACTCTTGATACAGATCGATTGTAAAATACGACCTTTGCGGATCCGGATCTGCAAATTGTTTTACATTGAGTGGGAGAAATTTTAAATGAATATGAGAATCGGTTATCGCACATACACTTGTACGGACAAGTGGGAGTTTGTTGGGGCTGTGTCCTCCAGTTAGTGTGGATAACGTCATTGCACATATACTTGTACGGACAAGTGGGAGCTTGTTGGGGCTGGTGTCCTTAACAGTTAGTGCAAGGACTTATAAATCTCTAAAAGGATCAAAGGGCATACTTTTGGTATTATTATCAGTTGATCCACGTTTATCAATAACGGTTGGCTTGCTAGATAAGTTTGACGTTATTGTCATACAGATGGCGGTGATCAACTGGTCCCTAAAAGTCACACCTATAGGATATGTTTGAGAGATGTGACAGTATGAAAATACAGTCATGTTGATGCCAAATTTGACTAACCAGTTAATCGGAGTTATTGACTAGTAATTAGTCAAACGCGATGTTGAGACAATTATTTAATACGGATTAAATAATAATGGCTAAGACGAATTAAGCAGTTAATTCGTAAATTGAATATAAACGATTTATATTTGATAAATGTATATTGAATTAATTATACAATATTGTCTTTGTCGGACATGTATTAATATTTCAACTAATCCGTGTTATTAGTCGATGTATTAATAACCGATAACCGATGACAGTTTATAATAAAACCCGTCATATACATTTTAGCGGAATTGATCGGACCACAAGTTAAAAATGAGGAGAAAGTGGAAAGCCCACTCCCTCCCCTAGTGACCCGCGGACCGAGGCAACAAAAGGAGAGCCTTCTCTCCTTTTGAAACCTAATTCACTTTTGACAAAAAAATTAGGGTTTTGGAGATCATTTTCTCTCTGAAACCTAGATCTCACATCTGATAAAACTCACATCAAGTTCTCTCAATATTGCAAGGCAATTAGAGAACACATTTCTAGCACAAGGGCATATTCTCAGACGTTCTTGGGTGCAACAATTAGGAGGAGGTCTACTTTGATCTCTCATTGCCGAATTGCACTAGGACCGAAGGTTAATTCTTGTGCTTTATCGTTTTTCATTGTTTTTCGTT
>NC_133532.1:99163213-99266448 GCF_048544455.1 Silene latifolia | reverse complement strand
CAGGTTTCAAACACCTTGGCGAGCATAAACAGATGAGAGCGAATGGGCTCTAAAGATTAAGGAAGGATTATTAAGCAATTCAGCGGGTTCATCAAGTTAAGGTATTAAAATTTGGGTAGCTAACATAGATACCATACCAGATTTAGGAGTAGATTTTGTGTTGCTTCCAGGGACAGACAAAGCGAGGTCAAAGATGACTTCCCTCTACCTCACCTTTGATATGTGCACAAGTGAACCCCAATCTAAGGATGCATTCTGTTGTATATGTCTCATGGACGGATATGCGGGTTAGAACCCAGTCAAGATGTGGTGGAGAATGTCGGCAGAAGAGCTCCCGTTCTCGTCACCCAGTGGGGAACATGTTTTCTCCATTATTACGTTCGGATTGATCAACTTGCCAGGCTATCTGCCTTTACGGCTTCATATCAATGGCGATTACAGAAGGTGCCAGTGTGTCGCTGGTTGACATACGATCGATGATCCAAAGAAGAGGCCTTAATGCGAACATGCGCGTTCCCTTATGAAGCTGAAAGTGATATAGGCTCAAATCTGGAAATGCATTGGGGCAACATCAATGACTCTGGAATAAATCGTTAATTAAGAAGGCCATAAATGATCCTTCAAAAATCAAAGCTACAGTTGAAGCCTGACTCAAGCAAAAAGAAAATTCAGGATTCATAGGAAGAAATACACAATACATAAATCGATTCATATTAAACTTGCAGTAATCATGAGCCTATCTTCAAAGCTGAAAGCAAGCCACACCATAACAGGATGATGATTATCGAAGGAAGAAGCGTTGGCGATCAAAGAAATATTGACAAACCACGATTTTGTACTGTGGCCCCGAGATCAACCTCTTGGTTTATCTCGATGTGAACATGGCACTGGAGGTGCATACTGGCTCAAACTGTAGGAAGTGAAAGAAAAAATTAGCTACTATCTGATAAGAAAGTTCTTGGAATATGAGTGCAAATATACAACTCGAAGACATGCTCGCTCTTGTGTGGGCAACGAAGCTACGTCACTACATGCTTAACCCCAACTATCTAGTCAAGTTATATTCCAAAATGGATCCAGTGAATATCTCTTAGAGGCGCCGTCCTCAACAGGCGTGAATGGACTGCGATGTCTCAAAATTCGACCTTAAGCTTAATAGTACAGAAAGTACTAAAAAGGTGTTTGTTGTCAATATAATTCTTCCATGAGAAAATCCTATCAACAGCCCCTTTCAAACCATAGATACTTGGTCATTTTCCAGCGAGGATATCTTGGCTTGATGTAGACTCACAGGATGCTGCGCATGATGGAGCATCAAACTTAGAGGATTAAGAATCTGAGTGTTGCTCATTTCTCACGAAGGTGAGCATACACGATTGCTCAAACTAAAACCAGGGCGACAAACGATAACTGATATGACTTGTCTTGTTGGTTGGCGGTGGTAAAAACCAGAGCATCAAAGACCTCAAAATCGCGAGGATTCATCAGCGATCCATCAACGAGTCGGGACCTTGGAAAATCGAGTAAGCCTCGCACCCTATCTGGAGAGTTGGATAATTGAAATGTGATTCTTTGATCAGCCAACATACCTACACCTATGGGAGAAAGTAGAGTTCATGGGCAGCTCTTACCGAAACTTGCATCTTGATAAATATGCCGAATCACATGATAGAAATGCAGCACATTAGCCGAGCAGTGGGCGAAACAATCCATCAGTCACTGTGAAGAAATGCCGCAGAGATGCCAGTTCAAGCCATCCTAAATTTTCACAGCTCCTTCATTTTCCTATCTGGTCACTGATAGAGGGACCATGTTCTCAGCATTGCTTCTAGCCTTCAGTCGGGGAGTTATTGCAAAGGCATCTTGGTGTAGTCTCGTGCCTCGATCAAATCTACATGGTGAAAGGTGATGGAAGAAGTCCATGATGGAGATAAATTTATGATCAGGCCCATGATGGCAAGAAATCGCGTTTGGACGTATTGGATATGAATAGAATGCGATTGCATCAAATCGGTGAACCATTGCTACAATTACAAAATCTTGGGAATGTACAACGTCCCTCAACGTTGCTGCCGATGACATCTCCTTAAGCCATTTCCGCATGGGGGTGATAATCTGGAAAGATATTTGGTAGGAAGCAGAGTCAACTGTTTGTTAATGCAATTATTATACCAAATGGGTAAAGCATCTTCACCTGCTTGGTCTGGTAAAAAATGTTACCAAAGTTCGCGCAGCTGCTTATCATACGCGATGGTTGCACATGAGATCTGTTGTGATAATGGTGCGCCAAGCGAAACCGACGGTACTGGCCAAATAAGATTAAGCTCACCTCTTACGCCTGGTCCTGATTAAGCGCGGTGGCGCTGACAGAATGTTATCCACGATTCTCAAGAAAATGAAACCGCTTCTGATTGTTGTGATACCTTCGCCTTATGGGAATTACCTGTCACACATCTATTAGAGGCAGCCCGCTGAGAGCTACCTCCTTTCCTGGCTGACCTACGGCATGGAAGCGTGCTTGATCGAGCTAGAAATACCATCCTTGCGTATTCTGCTCAAAAAGTCAAATCCGGAGGCTGGGTGGAAGGATAGATACTTTCGAAAAGTCCAAATCCTCCTGGGATGAGAGCCGTGGGGAGCTCTGTGCCTTACGATGTCCACGTGTGTCATGCATGTCAAACGGGCTTCGACAAGGGTTGAACCGAGGAAACATCAAAGAAGACTTAGTGCCTCAATCGGTTAGAGCTCTTTTACAATCGGCCCAGGGAAAATTCAAACCCTAATTAGGCGGACCATTCTAAGTCAAATCACATTTTACTCCCGGAAGTGCGGTTAGAATCACACAGACCTAGATGGGAATGGTACCATTTAACCCCTGACATGACGGTGAAACGGTACTATGCCTAGAATAGGACAAAAGCAGCCTCGCAGTAAACCCATGTGCTCTTGTGGCACTAATGTAATGGCCCACTGGCATTGAAATAAGCTAAGTGTCTATGTCTCTTGCATTTTGACAAGATTGCTCATCACTCTATCATCAAATAGCTAAATTCTTTTTCTCCAGGTAAGCAAAAGCTCGTGCTTATTTTTCTATGTTCATCACAAGCTCTTGCTTGAACAATTGTTCTTTTTTTTACTCGAACTGCGAGGGTTTTGATTTACGCTTTTGGTAGATGAATACGTGTGATCCTTAATAAGGATTCAGCCCATTATATCTAAAATGTAAATGAAAGACATTTGCATTGCATTTGAAATTAAACCAAATAATAGTGAAAATCTGTGGTTTCACTAACAATTTGCTTCTTTTTATTCCTTTCTAAGTAATAATGATAATTTACATAATAAAATAGAATAGGCTAGGATTCTAAAAATCCCTCCTTTTTATTACAATAATAATAATAATAATAATAATAATAATAATAATAATAATAAAATAATAAATAAGGACTCAGGCTGTTCTCCATCTTGCACACCTTTCATTCTTGCTAACATCACGGCCTCGTGAGCGCTCTTACACCACTTGGACCTAATCACCAGTGGTCTTTACAAAGACTGACTCTTCCATTCTTGCCAACCACCATCTACTGCGGCAGGAGTAGTCTTTGATTTCACGAAGGATGAATGACGCAATCAAGCTCTTCTTCTCCCTCAATGGTCATCTCCTTCTCTTTCTCTCTGTCATGGCACCTTGTAGTCTCATGAGGCTTAGCGTTTCCTCGATCTTCTGCTCTTAAAGTTGCGACCTTTCTCCATCTCGAGATAAGATAAAAACCCATGAGCATTGGTGGAGCTAAAACCACATGTTCCTTTGGGCCCATTTGATAAAGCCTCTCTTGGCTCTCTGTAGTAGCGCCATGCGATCTGAGCAGTATCAAACAAGGGATCATCTGCTTCAACTGACTTGCCTCGTCAATCTTTCAGGAAGATTACACCATAGTCCAATCCGGGAATGCGCACGGACCTGGTAGGATCCCGAAGACACTCGGTGGCGATTAAGGGGTGCCACCATGCGACCCACCTAATCAACGGACCATCATCATTCTTGACTTGTTCTTTGATAGTCAGAGACAGGTGAAGTCCACCATGTGTACAACCGGCGTCCTCATCGCAATCATACGGGAATGATAGGAAATGCGTAGGCTGGGGCTCGTCAATGGGAGCAGTTCATAAGCCAGGCTCTACAAGTAGGTATTAGACATCGGAAAAAAATTAAAAAAGCAAAAGCAAAAAAAAAAAAAAAAAACGAAAAGAAAAGGAGAAAGAAAAAAAAATGTCTTTACTTGCCAAAATGGGGGCTTCAAAAAACGGCGGTCAGTTGGATTTCCTATTATCCAAACTAAGATAATCTCCCTAAGCATAAGCAAAATTTGGGCTCTGTATGACTCCATTTTGCTCGATAAGACCCGAAAGGCAGGGATCACCTGTAAGTCTTCATCAACGTGTCCTGGAAGGCGTGCCGTGCGACAAGCAAAAACCAAATGCTCTCTCCTTGCAACATGAGAGAAACGATTTCCAGCCTGACCTGTTAGATCAGGTCTACAAAGTCGGCATTCTCACGCCTTCAAGGTAACTAAGCGATCCACCTCAAGTCTGGTGATCCAGCCAAGTCTCAGAATTTGCTCTTATACCCTTGTGGGAAGGAATGGCAGTAAATGTTAGGGGTCCCACCCACCAGTGGCGACAATTTCTTGGAAATGGGCAAATATCACCTTCCAGGAGCAAAAACATGATAATTGATTCCACGATAGTACAAAACGAGGCATCGAAGCGGTTTACTACCTTAATGAGTTTCAAACTCAATAAAGACCCAAGGTTATAAGCACCCATGTCATGCTTCTCCGTATTTGAAAATTCATTGGTCCATTCATTCAAGCGGATCTCCAAAGTATTCATGATGACAATTCTCTCTTGAAGATTTATTTTGGGAGTTTTGTGAATGGGCAGGGAAGGCGGAAGAATTCAAAGATGCCTTATTACGCCTTCTATTTATATAGTCTGATGTTTCCAAATCCAGACGGACCGGCAGGAACGGGCGCAGGCGCATTTTTTTCTTTTAAGCCTCTTCAAAGGGCCGACTCATCTTTTCGCGCCTCTTCAGGACTCACTTTACAAGTTTCAGTGGATCTTACTAATTCTCGAATACTTTCCTATTCCTCGGGATTTTATTTTGGTAAATACGGCGTTTACCATGTTTCATTTCCCTTTTGTGACACATTTGAAGCGATAGTCAGCACATGTATTCCATCACACTTAATTCATTTTTTTTATTCTTAAAATAATTTCATTTTTTTCTTTTTTGAAATACATTTGTTTATTTTTTGAAATAATTTCTTTTGTTTCACTCTTAAATTTCAACATTTCATTTCTACATATAGATTTCTCTCTTTCTTTTGAGGTAACCCTCCCTAAATCCGGTCATTTAAACCAGTGCCTTTTGCGCTCTTGAGTCTCATTTGGCTATTATTCAGGCCTTTATGTGTATAAAATGTATTTTGTGTGATTTCCATGTAAATTTAGCGGCATGAGCTAGCGTAAACCGTTGTCTACCAAACGATTAAGAACAACACCGGTACAAGCAACACAACCAAGCAAGGCACTGGGCGTATGCTCACAAATGTGCAGGCAAACTAGGGCTTAGCTTGAGGCAAAGTCAAAAGTCCCAAATAAGTGGGCTTGCGCTGACAAGTCAAAATGTTCAAATCGGAGAGTCCAAGTACTTGCCAAGTACCTAAAACTACACAAAACTCTACCACAGCGCCCTCCACTCGTAACTCTTGCCGCAAGAACGGCATTCACGGCATCCAGGGCCTTAAGCTCCCTCGACAAGTGAGCCGTCTCCTCCCGGGGCCAGGCCGCTCTCTCGCTCCGGCTCGCGGTCACCTGTAAAAGCAGGAAATTGGCTCATAATAATTCAGCAAATAAAAATCAAAAATCAAAATAAATCAAATAAAAGTCCATACGACATTTTCATAACGGCAGAGTTACCTCGATATGATGTTCTATGACGGTTGGCACCCTCCGTAGTCACTGACAAGGGACATTCTGACTGCATTTCAAAAAAATTCTCGACCAAATTGAACAAGTTCAATCAAATGTGTTCTTACAAAAGTTATATAAACAAGAGGCTCACCCTCCGAATCGGATCATCCGATTAAATCAGTCAGGTGACCGTCGCAAATCTAAAACTACGTCGAAAGTCACGCAGCTCGGAGATGCATTGATTCTCCAGTCCGCGTCGATGTACTCTAAAGGGTCTCGGGATCTTGGGGAGCTGCGATGCCGTAGCCTCGACCTCTTGCAAGGGCGAATAGCTCTACGTTGTTCGATGATCTTTCCGCGGTAAAAGTCCGTCGAAATCGAAAAGTAAAGAGTGCTCACCACTGGGCGATGCGCCCGGCCTCTGGCGGAGGAACGCCAGTAGTCCTCGCCGAGGAGGAAGAGAGGTCGTCCGCCAGGCACCGGCAAATCCGCCTCACTCTCAGCACTCGAAGGCTCCTACTTGCATCGTCTGGGAGGATCAGCGAGAGCAGTCCAGCGCGTCCAGGCAACGCGAACCAGCAGGCTCAAGCCTTCCTTGAAGTACCACCACGAGGACCATGTGGCGTCCTCAGCAGTGACCTACACGGCTACTGGGTGAGACCTCGGCGACAAAAGGAGGCGTTCCCGAGCGTCCCTCGCCCTGTGATGCAGGCACCGCTGCGAGCAAAGATAAAGCGAAGATCATGCCTATGAGTCAAGTAAAGCAAAGGATAAACAGCATAAATGAATCTGAAATGGGATACTCCAGCACTCGCCGGTGGCGCGTTCACATCCCAATGGCGGATGTTGTGAGAAGAACGCTTGCTCGTCAAACACCTGACCCGATCCCTCACTACAGGATAGGCCTCTCACAGTGGCTCAGTCCTCTTAGGCGCGAGACTGGAAAGTGAAATACACCCGCACTGTAAGCGAGAATAATCAGCGGCAGTCTTTCATTTGAGAAAGGAATTTGCTATTAATAAAAAGGAAGGTTCATACCTCCATGATGCTTAGTCCGACGGCGCGGGAGAAAGTCCCCTTCTCCATCAACTCCGACGAACCATGGCCCTTATAAGCGGATGAGGACATAAACAGCTGATGACCAGGTCCCAAGCGCCTAAGGAACTCAAGTCGAGAAAGGAAGGAAGAAGCTTTGTCGATAGCCTCTCGCCCATATCTCAATCATCGAAAGCGAAACCACAAAACCCATGACGAGCCCCTCTGCTTTCCCGAATTTGTCTGAGGAGCATCTGTCTCCCTCCCACCATCGATCGTCTGACAGGTCTTCCCATAAAGTAGTCTCGGAGGACGTAAATCTTGGGTACCAAGCCGGCCAACTACGCAGCGACCCGGCGACAAGTTCGGCCGATCAATCTCCTCGCCTCGGCCGAAGTCGCCCTCATAGCGGTCTCGACCCACCATCTCTTTCCCGGTCCACTTTGGCGGACGGAGAAATCATGCGTAATCCTCAGTAACTCCCACCTCACCAAAGCGGTGAAACGTGAAGTCGTATCCCGGAATCGATCAAAGCGCGGACCGAGGCTAAGGATACGCATGACAACCTCTTCACGATATCCCTCGGACACGAACTAGAGGACTTAAGCGCTCCGGCTCGATCATGGCCCTCTCTCCATGACAATTTGCTGGCTGATGCTCCATATTTGTCGTATAACGAAGAAGCGACGTGTTGGCCTCCTATATGATTTGAAACAAAGCTATCTTTAGTTTTGGTGAAATTTGAAAGAGATTTGAACTAAAAGAATGAAAGAGGATGAATAATGAGTAGTGAATTCTTATTTACGGGCTCTTCACGTCTGTGGGACGGGTGACCCTCTACCTGACCCGCTTTAGTGTCTATTCTCCCAGTCTCGGCCCCACGGGAAGAGCTCCTCTCGGTGGCACCTCCTGCTTGCCGTTGGCTTGTCTCGGGATCTCTCCTCTCGGCCGGCCTCCTCTCGTGAAACTCGGACCATCACCGCACGGTGAAGGCACAGCTCTCCAAAAACCCTCAGCGATGGTGGTGGTGTCTATCTCCATGGAGTCCTCCCAGGTAAGCCTCATCACTGCGCGTTAAAGTAAATTGATGGCGTCACGTGGCGGCGAACCTTTGTTAAAGGTTTCGAGCCTTTAAAGGCCCTAAACACCCTTTCTTGCCATCTTTGTATATTCCCATCAACCCAATCGCTCATGTGATAAATTGGTCAAGTCAAAGTCGATTCAAAGCCTAGTTCGAGTTCAGTGAAATTGGCGGCATTTATTCTGGCTAAAGGTGATTATGCCTAGAAAAGTGTCTGAAAAGTTGTCACAGAGCAAAATTCGAGATGGTGGAAGTTTACCCATCATCCAAGGATTCCAAATATCAAATTTCTTATGAAATGGGCAATCCTAAGGCTATTTTAAGGCAATTCTGATTTTAGTATCAAGCGAAATCTCAAACTTCCATTCAAAGGCTTGAAACAGTGAAAATTAAAACAAATACATGGTTATGTTCCTAATATTACCTACTATCCATTTCTAACATCAATTTGGCATGGCAAAACCATTTGGGGAAAAGCCCCCAAATTTTCGATCAAAATTAAAACCTAATTTTATTGACTCAAAATTCAACAAATGAAGAAGATTAATGCAAGATTAAGACACATACCTCGATTAGTCATATTTAAAAGCAGAAGCTTTTGAATCAAACCTTAGCGGAAATGGTGAAGATTTGAGGAGAAATGAGTGGTGTGTTTGAAATAATGAACCTGATCCCTCGATTTCGCGTTTTTCTGAGGGAAGCCAATTTGGGGAAAAGGCGATATTGCGCCTCTTCCAGAGTGTGACTCTTGCTGCGCCTCTTCTTTTGGTTCCCTCCACGGTTTCAAAAATTCGTTATAAGTTAAATTATTAAAGTGGCCGTTTTTTGGTGCGCCTCTTCCTCGTGCTATTTTACTCTTTTGGTCCATTTAAGATTTTCTTCGTTCCGACCCGCTTTTCATCAGCCAGTAACGATATTTCTCAATTCATTTTATCCAGCGCAGCGATATTTTCGCGATGTTATCAATTCATTTTATCGGTATGATATTTTTGCGATGTTCAAATCCTTTTATCGGTAGGCCCGATGATATTTTACGTAGTATTTTGATCTTTGCTCCACTCAAAGATTTCTCCATGGCGATCAAGATGTTCCTAATCGTCACACATTCCCCAACAAGAGTTAAAAACGCTTGAGACCAGAAGCGCCATGATTCGACCTCAAGTTTTTGCCGAGTTAGCTTGCCAGGCAAGCATGGCGGATTCCCAATGATTTCTAAGCGTCTCTTTGCTTTGATATTTCTTGTTTCTCTCCGCGAAAATTAAACAAAATTAGCCGTTCTCAGTCTCAGTATGATCTCTTCTTATGGTGGCGAGCTTCCTTACGCGATGTAATGGACTTTGGAAGACCCTCCCAGATGGTGACAGGGACTAAATATTCAAGTGCGGTCAGTAGCTCGGACCCTTTGAAGCGCCTCTCGCGTCGCCATAGTAAATCGAGGTTGTAATCTTGATTGACCTGATGGCTCTTATTTCGCCTTGTCCAAGCCTCGGTCAAGTGGAGCTCTGAAGATGCCTCGTTTCGCACCTCCCACATGACCACCGGTGATGATTGGGCCGCATGTTTGATCGCGGGCGATTTACTGTGATTCGTAAGATTATCGTCAAGTGATTGCTCAAATATTAATGTCTACCTCTTAGTTGTCATCGTCCGTCTGTGCGTTTTGCGATAATTAAGTACATTGAGTCCGGTCAAAAACCGTCTCCATTTTAAATAAGCTGTTGAATCGAGTCAGATATAATGAATGTTCCGGATATTTCTATTCCATATTTCTGATTTTATCTTTTGTAAATAAGATCTCCGTATATTCATATTAAATATTAAGATAATCGAATTATTTCCGTCCTACCATCAACTCGGAAATCTTTCTTGACGGAAGAAACCTCTGGGGAATAGGCATGACCAGTCTTAAGCCTCTTCCCAAGGAGCCTGTGATGGGCTAGCTGCGCCCTCTTCCCAGGCCCTTCTTTGCATGTTTCACGTATCTTTTTATATCTTTTCGAGATTCACTTCCAAAGTCTCGAAACCCTAATTAAATCGTGTGATTAGTATAAATAGGAGCCTTCGCTCCTCACTTATTTCTCTTGCCTTGATGTCACTTTTCTCTTCTCCCTTTGCATTCTAGACTTAGTTCTTACTTTTGGCGCTCACGTGCTTGAACATTCGACCCGTAAGCTGGGATCTTTCGGAGTACGGCCCTCTGTTGCATGACGGTAATTTGACCAACTACACTCGATCAACTTAAATTAATCAATCGTTTTCCCTCTTACGAGGCGCTCTTTTGCATTAACGTCGGCGTTCACTAATCGATATCTTAGTCCTTCGTTCCGTCCGACATATGAAATCACGAGGTGTAATCTCTCCTTTTGTTTATTGTATTTATTTATTTATCATCATCAATTGTAAGGTTTACGTCGAAAATAAGATTAAAATCGATTTCTAAAACCGCTGTTGAAATCGGTTTTGCGGTTTCAGATCAAAGGGACGTCGAAAAAGGCGAGCAACTGCTGCACCTCTTACGAAGGAGCCCAGCGATTCTGTGCGCCTCTTCGATGGCTGCGATTCCTACCGCTTCTTTTCTTCTTCCTCGTCTCAAGTAATTAAGCCTTGTTTTATTTGTTCTTATCATTTTCGTCCATTCTTTGATAGCTTATCAATTGAGAACTCGTTAGTGTGCGTGGTGAAAATCTTGTTTGCACCTTTGGCAATGAAGCATCTCTGCAAATTGGTTTCCATTGCAAAGATGAGTACGTTCTTTATCGCACCCGCTTCCATGACGAAGTCACTATAAGCAAGTGACTCGTTAACTCCTGCATTGGGGCCTGGTTTACCGGTATTGGCTCGATTAAGTACTTGAGCTTACCGTCAAGAATGGCATTCCGCAATGTTGCCTCCCGATCCGCAAAGTTGGACCCGTCATTTTTCAGACGTGTGAACTGATTCATGTGGTCCATGAAAGTTTTCAGCCAGGACTCGCGTCAAAGTGTGGCACTTGGCATTGGGATTTCGTTATTTCCAGCCATTTGTTGTAACAGTATTATCAAAATAAACGTATTCTACATTGCGAAAAGAAGAATAAAATATAATAAGCATACTCATCGTTATGATATAAGTCTAATGCAATACTGTTATAACGCGAAGACTCAAGCATTTATACAATTGACCTCCCTCAAGAATTATATAAATGATCCCAAGACTCAATTATCTGTAAATTGATAAGCCAACCTTTTGGCTAATTCTCTTCATTAGAATTCTTGGTCGATAAATTTCTGTAAATTCTATCTATAGTCCATCATAATCACGAGAAACTCTTCGGATTATAATGTTGAGGTAAACTAAGTCAACACAAACTAGTTACCCAACGTAGAAAGGGTCATATGGAGAGTAAGGTCCTATATGCCTACCGACGAAGAAGCGATTCATAGTTGTTTGCCCTCATAAAGACTAGTCTCAATTTCAGTTTTAGAGGAAGATCCCATCAACTTTATTTTAATTCATTTTAAGTGAACTAATATCTAGCATGCGAGAATGAATAAACTAAGGTGATGACTTAATAAATTGTGTGACATCTGTATGTCTATGAAAACTACATACAATCTATATGAGTCAATTTTCATGCATTTTAGTAGGTGGTTTGGTTTAGGCGGAATATGATGCACTAACTATCATGTGAATGAAAAACAGTAAGAACGGAAAAACGTAAAACAAAAAACAGTCCTAGTGTGGCCTATCTACCAAAATGAACATAAATACAACTTTGGAATCCATCCTTGGACCCGAGAAGCTTGTCTTGATGTTCCATCTTGGTCCATGTAGCGGGAGTGAGCAATCCAATCTCCGTCTTTAGTCTTCTCAAAATTACAATTTAAAAATTACATAATAAACCTATTTACATTCTAATTTCAAAACCGTAATAATTAAAGAAAACCAAACGGAGATACGAGATCTCAAATTACATTAAAAATTATGTTTCCATCATTACGAAAACATAATTTAACTAAGGCCACACTAGGTATTACAAATTACAACCGATTGCAAAAATACATAAATAAATCCATTCAACGATTCATTCAACCAAAAAAATTGCATCAACTAATAAAATTAAACATACAAGACATAATTCCTTAATTATGTTGATTAATTTATCCAAACCACCTTTTTAAATGATCAAATTAAGTGACAATTCCTCAATTACTCACATTAATTTAAATCTTAATTCATATTGACCTATAATATGAATTAATCCACCAATATTTTAAACCTCTTTAAAATAATATGGGTATCTTAAATTTTGTGAACCTTTTCACAATAATTATTATTCATTATAGATAATAATAATTGGCCAAAATAAAAAAAAAAAACAGAAAATTTTTATTTAAAAATGCCCACGGCATCTAGCAAAAACGAAAAAAAAATGTTCCTTTTTTTCTTGTGCTCACGGCTAAAACAAAAAAAAATCCTTATTATTTTTTTTATTTCGGCAATTCAAAAAAAAAAAATTTTTTTTTTCTTTTTTTCTTCTCGGCATTTCAGCAAAACGGGGAAAAAAAAACATAAACTTTTTTTTCTTTTGTCTCGGCAAAACTGAAAAAAAAACAGTTTCCCTTTTTTTTCTTGCGGCAAAATGCCCTAAAATCAAAACATTTTGATGAACAAATTCGTTTATAGTTGCTATTAGAACAAGATTGGCATAATCATAAACATGTGAATTAATGAAACATGATTCTAAACAACGATTTAAAACCATTTATGCCAAAAACTATATAGTAAAAACGAATTTAACATCATCAAACAAGACGATTTCCATTTACATTTTAATTTAATCCACATTAAATCAAACATCTACAAATTCATCATATAATCATTTTAACTAATTAAAACAACAATATGAAAAATCAAAATGGAAACAAATCATCAAAAAAATAAAAACAAATCGGCAAAAAATTAAAAACCCTACGGCAAAAAAAAAATTTTTTTTTAACAGCCGAATGTTTTTTTTTTCTCTCGAAATTCTATTGTTTAAATCATCTATGAAAATCATATAAAAATAATTTCGTGGCCTTGGCTCCGATACCACTTGTGGGAATTATCGGTATACTTCCCTTTAAATTATAAGGATTATAACGAAATTATATTAATGATAACTAGTCATAAACGAATTAACATAAACAAAAGAGAAAAGATTAAGAAACAACCTTCGGTCCTAGAAAAATCGGCCTAAGAACAATATCGCAATGATATTCGCCTAATCGTTGCACCCAAGATGATATAAGATATGCCTTTGTTCTTGCTAGAACCGATCCCTAAATTAACTGATTAATTTTTAGGGTTTTGTGTGATTTTTGATGAGAGAATAATTAGGTTAGAAATTAGGTTAAAAATGATCTACCACTCCCTCTTAAAACCGTGTAGGAGGAAGAGTATTAGGGTAGATATTTCTTTCCTCATTTTCGGCCCATCCAACCGAAATAATAAGGAGGATTATCTCCTTATTTTCGGTTTTTCCTCCTACCAAAATAAGGTGATTAAATCTTCTTATTTTTGGTAGTTTACAAAATGTATATAAAGTGTATAAATTATAAATTGTCATTTAATTTATTCCGTATTAATTAGTCTACATACAACAGCTTGCAGTCGACTTATTAATGTCGGTCTGTAATAATTTATTATGACAATATCGTATAATATATACTTTAACTATAAATATCGTATATTTATAATTATCTAATTAAATATAACCGATTATGTTTAATTACGAATTAACATCTTAATTCATTTAAGCTAACATTATATACATTAATTAAATATAACATATTATATTCAATTTACGAATTGACAGTTAATTCGTCTCAGCTAATATTATTTAATTGTATTAAATAATCGTCTTATCAACACATTGACTAACTGTTTAGTCAAATACATGGACTAACCTTTTAGTCATATTAGGCATCAATGTGATTACATTTCCATAATCACATCTCTCAAACACATCCTTTAGGTGTGACTTTTAGGGACCAGTTGATCACCGTCATCAGTATGATAATAACGTCAAACTTTCTAGCAAGCCAACCGTTATTAGGTAATCGTTAATCAACTGATAAAATACAAAGTATACCCTTGTGAACCTATAAGAGATTTATAAATGTTATCACACTAATTGTGGAGGACACAAGCTCCAACATAAGTCCAACTCAATACCTGGCTTCCACCCTATATTTTCCAAAATACGTTCAAGACCATAATAAATACTTTGCAACCCCCATGATTCTATTAGTTTCTTTCTTTCTACTATGTCATTCATCTCCCCAGTGGTTGACAACAATTTATTATAGTAGATTTTGCTAAAAAAGTTGTCATGTCTCGATATAACCCTCCATGCATGTTTTACCAGAAGCGCTTGATTGAGGCATTCAATGTTTCGAATTCCAAGTCCACCACTACTTTTAGGAAGGCTAAGGAAATTTTTACTACACCAGTGAACGATTTTCCCCGTCTTGCAACCGGCCCACCAAAAATGTGACAAGATAGAGTTAATCTTATTTGCCACACTTACCGGTACTTTGAATACCGATAGAAAGAAATTTGTTAAGTTTGATAAGACGGATGAAATGAGAGTTAACCTCCCTGCTGGTGATAAGAAAATCCCATTCCAAGATGACACTCTTCTGGTAACATTTTCAATAATCCCTTTAAACACCTCTTTTTTCGATCCTTGTAATTCCGTTGGTATGCCTAAATACCTACCGATTCCTTTACTGTTTCTTATCTTTAGGATACTTATGCAGTTTCTTGCACGCCTCAATTTCATACATGGGCTGAAATAATTTCGGATTTATCTTCATTTAATTTTTGCCAGACGCATTACAGTATTCATCAATAATTCATTTAAGATGTCGTACTCCCTTACCTTGATCCTCAAGGAAGAAAACCGAATCATCCGCAAAGAAGAGATGAGTCAACGGAGTCACCCCTTGCATATTCGAATACCTTTTAGAATATTCTTGTCCTGAGCGTGAGACACATTACATGAGAGCACTTCCATACACAAGATAAAAAGGAAAGGAGATAATGGATCTCCTTGTCTTAGTCCACAGCTTGGTATGAATTGTTGCATCGGGGCTCCATTAAACAACACCTCATATGAAACAATACTAACACAACTCATGATCAGAGTAATAATTCTATCTGGAAATCCATAGCAGACAAGGACTTCTCTGAGAAAGTCTCATCGCACTCTATCGTAAGCCTTACTCATATCGGCCTTAAAAGCAAACCTCCCATTTCTACCCTTCTTTTGTGTATTGATCTTATAAATTGCTTCATTTGCAATAAGAATATTGTCGCTGATATTTCTTCCTGGAATGAAGGCATTCTGGAAGTCTCCCACCAAATATGGCATGACCCATGCCAGGCGGTTAGTTACACACTTGGTGATTATACGCATCAGAACATTACACGGACTAATTGGGCGATAATCCGGGACTCCTTCGGGGTTGTCACACTTAGGAACTAGTGTAATAAAAGTTCTATTTATTTCTCTTTACACCACGCCCGAGTTGAGGATCGACAGAACAGCTTTAGTAAGATCCTTCTTTATAGTGAACCAGCACTTTTGGTAGAAAATTGTCGGGATACCATCCGGACCTGACGATTTCAAAGCTCCCATCTGGAATACTGCCTTACGAACTTCTTTTGCGGTAAAAGGTTTACTTAGAAAGTCCACATCATCCGCGGTCACTTTTGTAGTGATATGTTGAAGTAAGTTTCTGAAAATATTCCCAGAGGACCTATCCATAGGAATTTGAGGGGGATTATACAGATCATAAAAACTTTTCTAAAAAATATCACAAACCCTCGTTGAATCATAGATCCAGTTTCCATCCTCTCCTTTGATGCCAAGAATAAAATTACGTCCTGCTCTACCCTTCACCCAATTGAAGAAATATCTTGTACAGCAGTCACCCTCATTTATCCACCTAAATTTTGCCTGTTGTCTCCAGTAAATAGCTGCTACCGTAGCAAATTCCATAATCTCTTCATTTACACTCGTGTAGATTTCATCGTTTCCATCTTGAATGGCCATGTTCATCCCATGCTCAAGTCGTTTGTCAAAATCTTGCCATTTCCCCTTCCATTCCTTTCGTTTATCTAGTGTCCATTTCTTGACATTCTGCCTTATATGTACCCATTTCCTCATGACACGGTACACCGGTGATCCTTCCCACTCTCTCCTCCATGCTTCTTTTATAATTTGTAGACACTCCTCATATTCTAATGCCCAAGCCTCCAATTTATAGGGTTTATTATTCATATTTCGTGTTAGATCTAAATCCAACTCGATCGGTGCGTGATCCGATATTTGGATAGGAAAATGTTTGTGTCCTGTATTCGGGAATAGATCAAACCACGTCTTGGAAGCTAAAGCCTTATCAATCCTTTCATACAACCTCGCATCTTCTTTTCTGTTATTATACCATGTATACCTCGGGTCCTTAAAGGGGATCTCCAAAAGTTCATTGCTTATTTTCCACTTAATAAAATCACTAGCTCCATAAATACCATTTTTGTTCTTACTAAACTTGTCACAAGTGTACTCCACTTGATTAAAATCCCCAATAATCAGGAAAGGGAATTCTAACCTTTCAAGCCAACTTTCTAAGTCACCCAATACCAAAGCACGTTTACTTGGCTTCGGGTCACCGTAAAAAAGAACAAGATACCATAATTTCCCATTACATTTCTCCACAAGAAGGATCATAAAATTTTTACATTTCATTATGAGGCTCATCTTCGCCTCCTTACGCCAACCTACCCGTAGCCCCCCCCCCCCGAAAATCCAATTGCATCCACACCATCAGCCATTACAAAACCAAAGTTTCTAAAAATTTGGCTAACATTGGTTGCGTTACACTTATTTTCTAAAAGGAAAATAAAGTCGTAATACATATTATTTAGTAACGCTCTTATTCGAGGAACTATAGGGCAGAGCGTATTGCTTAGGCCCCTACAGTTCCAAAATAAGCCCATCATGGCTGGCGAGGAGGTTGTGTTAGCCCAACCTCCGCAAAACCCTCTTGATCATTGACTGAAGAAGAGTCGGTAGACTCCATCATTTCTTGGTCAGTAACCCTTATACGGAACCCAAATCCCTTCTTTTTGTTATGTTGGCCACAAATACCGTCCCCATAGCACCCCTTTTTTGACAATTGCTTGAGATAATACTTTGCGGTTTCTACTGAGACCATTTCTTCCTCTGGTATAATACCTGCAGTCACTTGGGAGTAACACTTCCTTTTTTCTAGCTGCCCTAATAGCCTCCTTGTTTAACTTGCCCATATCAGACTCATGATAAGCATCAACAAGAACCATGAATCCATCAGAAAAATCAGACACCTCCACAGCTGCAATTTGCCTTGATTTCGCTCCCACTTCAGGTATGTCAAAGAGCATCACCTCCTTCCTTAAACTTTCAGCATTTTCCTTCATACTTTCCTTCTCTTCTTCAGTTTTGAACAGGCTCTCCAGTGTTTTAAAGGAAGGAGTCCCAATTTGTAACTCTAGATCCTTTCTGATAATTGTTGCAGGTGTAATGTTTAATGGAATGGAGCCTACCAGAATAAGCTCCTCCTGAACCAAAGCTCCAACATCACAGCTATTTCCCACACTTAAGATCAATTCAGTGTTGACCCCATTCGAGTCTCCTTCATTTCCAGCAACATTCAACATCAGATCAGTATTAACATCATTAATTTGTTGATCATTACTCGCATCAGGAAGAATATCCATGCCATGATTAGCACTAGACCCAAGAACGAAATCATTGCTTTGATCGGCAGAGTTAAACCCCTCAGAAGGAGTAATGGGCTCAGGTTCCTCATCAGTAGACTCAGATTCACTTAAGACAATAACATAATTGTGACCCTGATTGCTCTCATCCCTTTTCCTTTCCTCTCCCTCTGCCACATCATAACCAGCTTGTCCATACGTTCCAAAAATCCCAACCTGAACAGCAGATCCATCAGGGTAATGGTAGACAATTGGTAAACCACTTGGTGGTGTATCAAAAGTCTGGTTATAACCTCTGTAATCATTATCCTCCATAACCCAATCAACATCTCCCTCCACTCTGTTTATAATAGATTCCTGAACCTTTTTATCTCTGTCCACCACCCCACTCAAGCTCCCCTGCCTAGCATACAAGGTACGGGTCATCTACCTGTAATTGCATCATCATATCCTGATGTTCCACGTTATGCCCTCCCTGATTTTCAAAGTCTTCCCCAGCACTATGGAGCTCCTCGCTGACATTATTATCAGGCTCTAACCAACCTCCCACCCCAGCAGGTAAAGATCCCCTAGCCTGCCTATCACCCTCATTTTGAATATCAGCATGCATCTCAGTATCTTGCAGGCTCACATTTCCACTCCTAGTGGGATGAACGTCTGGTGGATTTACACCCACATCACTCATAACAGCATCTCCCTCCTGACCATATGTCTCCCCTCTCTCATACCCATCCATACCTATCCCCCCATGCTACCCAGCTGGAACACTACAGGGCTTGCAAAAGGTTGTGCAGTCACGACAAACCTCATTCCTAGAAATACCCTCCCCCCAGGTGTAAGTCCAAGGTCAAAATCAACCACTCTTTCTGGTGACTCCCTTCCTCTACGGTTAATATTCCTTCTCTCATTATTCAGACGTACCCTAGAGGATAAATAACGAGTTGTGGATGGTGTTGCTCTGAGATCCATATTAAACATAGTGTGGTTACTATTTGCTTGAAAAATTACAAAACATCTACCCTCTGTTCTGTCAAACATACCATTTATATTAGACACAATAGATGTGATACTTTCACTACATTGTGAGACCTTGTGACCAATCTTCCCACATTTTATGCAATAGTTGAACACCTCCTCATATTTGAACTGTAACCATAACAAATATCCCCCATCCATTGCCAGGGAAAAACCCGGCATTAGAGGTTCATTCAACTTCACACAAACCTTCAGCCTCAGAAAATCATTTTCAGGAATCCCCTCAAATTGTTCGACAAAGTAATGGTTGCTAAGTAAATTACCTGCCACTTGAGCAACTTCCATGGTCAGATATTCAAATGGCAATCCGCAAAACCTCACCCAGATTTCTGCAAAAGGAAATCTAACAGTCCTTGGTACCGTATCAGGGTACCACCTAGCAAACACCATGACTGCCCCATCAATTGTCGCCATGCTTCTTGTCAGGAGTCCCTCAATATCCTTCACTGCCTCACAATGTAAAACATAAATCTCACCCATTTTAAAAGTTGTGATTCTACCATTGGTGTGCCATTTTCTTCTGATGACATCATTCACCAGCTCAGCCTCGAACAACCGGTAGTCCACCAGGAACCCAAGCACACATTGTCCCCAGAACTCACGTGACTTTCCCAACTCAGCTGGATCAATATTCATAACCCCTCCAGCTCTAGGGAACCTCCACAGGTTAGAGTGTAAAGGGTTCATAGGATTGAACTCGGCGTTAGGGTGGGGATGATGAAAATTCTAGTGATTATAAATGTTTTGATGAACATCATGTCTGAAAGCTTCCTTACCGTTTCCAAACTTACCAAACTGGGTTTCAAAATCCATTTGGGGAAAACTCGAGTTCTGACTAACAGTTGCTCGTAGAAAAGTTTTTTTGATCTTTTTGATCTTTTTTTGGAATAACAAATGTTGATTGATGAAATTTAAATGCATTCCAACCCCCCATTTTATGGATTTATATAGTGCAGTAAAAAGGGGGGAAAATGATGCTTGGGAAGTTCAACAAAAAAAACTCCCCAACCCTCACAAGAAGAGAAAACTCGGATTGGTAGCAGGGTCTTGAGCAACACAAAAACCCCAACCACCAATCAAAATCTCTTCACTACAATGATTAATGAAAAACAGAAGAGAATATGAAGAGGGAAACCCCTTCCTTTCAATAGGGAAGCTGGAAAACCTAAAACCTACCCCAATCACTCACCCAATTAACAACCTAGAAAGCTAATAATTATAAATTATGATCATAGCAGAAGGAATAAAATCATGCATTTTCAGAAAGAATATTGGGTTAATCAACCATCCAATGAATTAGTTAAGAGCAGACAGGAATTTATTTGGGGAAGCTAAAGATCCTGGGGGGTGATTAATAGGCTTAATGATTGTAAGGAGGGTATGAAACATAGAGAAGATGAATGAACAAAAAAGACACGTGCTCTTCTAAAAGAGAGAGCTCTCTAGCTAGGTTTGGATTCTCCTTTAGTTGGTATACCTTATTTTTATTTCTTTCGTGATTTTATAATTTTTTTAATAACATAAAAGAGTATTAAATAGTAAGTATAAATAACTTCAAATCTATCAGATTAATAAGAATGAGTCATGAATATATTCGATGTTTCGTGGTTTTATGATTTTATTTTAGTATTTTCTACTAGAAAAAGGAAACGTATCAAAAACCGTATATCCTATTTCAAATTTTGTCGATACGTATCCGATATAATTTTTTATAAACCACATCGTACATACGGAAATTCATATCGGATATATGGAAACTCGTATAATTGAAATCATATACCGTATCGTATACATATGACAAAACTGTATCGTATATTTTTACTTACCCCTAATTTTTGGAACATTTTGAAGAAGTTCAAAACATGTACAGTAAGTTAGAGCATTTAGGCTATTTTAAGAACTTTTCACAAAATTGAGCACAAATTCAACCTTTTATAAAACGAGTGTGTGATACTACATAAGATTTATTAAAAAGAAAAATACACGAAAAATTCATGTGGTGCCCTTGAGCTTTGTCATTTTTCACGTGATATTTAACTTTTTAAATTTGTCCACATGGCACCTTTGAGGTCTGGTTTTTAAACGCAATGTGCCCTTTTTATCATTCTTAATATCTTCATTGAGCATAAATCGAAGACCAAAATTCATAATTGGTCAATTTTTTTCTAAATTGATCATCTCTTCAAGATCTTTACTTTGATAAAATGAAAAATGGTCACGCGGAAACTGAAGATCAAAGTTCCGGTTGATTTGAGGATTTCAGAAAAACAAAAAAATAAACGTATGTCGACAATTTTTTTCCTCAAATCGTAGATTATGACGAGATAATCATTTGAAAGAAAAATTGGCTGATTCTGAATTCTGGTCTATGACCTATGGTCAACTAAAGTTTTGTATAATGACAAAAAATGGCATATTGTACATGAAAATCAATCATGGAGGATATTATGTACATAAATATTAAATCATGGGTACCATGTCAAAGTGGCAAAGTTCAGGTGTAATACCCGGATATTTTGGAACCCGTAAAGAACCTTGGGATGCGTGAGAGAACCCTTAGGCTTGACAAGAAGTTACTCGGGAGTAGGGGATGACTGCACACTAGACCAAGTAGAACTTCGACGAGACCTAGTGAGCATACAGTGGACCGAGCAGGTGCCACTCGGCTGAGTACTCGATCGAGTGGACTCAGCACTCAACCGATTGCAGCTCCTCAGTGGGCGATAAAATTTATGACGGGATCTATTCTGCCTAAACCTAATTCATTTTCCCTCTTTTTCTCTATCACTCCCAATCCTCTCTCTTCTCTCTAAAACCCTCTTAAACACTCTTCCATGGGGTTCAAGCTTGGATTAGAAGATTATGCACCTTATTCTTCTTCCTTTCACTTTGTAAGTAAAGATCTACCCTTTTTCCTTTTCTTATAAACCCTAATTTTTTGGGGTTTTGTTATGGGTAATTAATTAGTGAATAATATGAATGATATGGGTAATGAGGGTAATAATAAGGGATTATGTATTACACAAGTATATAGAATGTTGGAATTTAGTTTGTAATATAATTTCTTTATTTGTATATATATGTAGGTAATTTAAAAAATATTCACAAGGTTTATTTAATATTTGATTTATTTAAGTGAAAAATATGTTATCATAAAATAAAAGGTTATTTAATGAGAATACTCTAAACAATCTGCATGCTTCTCAAAATAGTACAAACTATAATTTAATTACTCCTTCCTATTCACTCATTTCCTCTCTCTTTCCGTTTTCATGGTAGTCAGATTTTCTTCCCTCTTTCCTTTTTTTGAAAGTTTTGTGTGGTCCAAAATCAAATTGTATGTGGGGTAGAGTATTTTGTGTGGTCCAAAATCATTTTCTTATTTCTTGTGCAAGATGGAAGGAGAAGAAATGAGTGAATATGAGGGAGTATATTATACCGAACGATTACACCTTTTTCCAATTACTAGAATAGGTGGAAGGGCTACCTACTACCCGGTAAAATTCTTTTTTTTTTTTTTTTTTGTTTTTTTCTCCAAAACTACATATTACACTTCCTTAAAACACCTTAAAAACACCATTACCCTTCTCCCAATCTCCATTATTCTAAAAAAAACTCGATTACTAAATCAAATTAATATCATAAATTCATAATCCTTAAAGACTAATTGATCAACCATGAGTTCTGCATCCTCACCTCTCAAAATCCCCACAACCATATACTCTCACATCCCTCCGTCTTAATACCTCTTCGTAACATCACCAATGATACCACCTGCAATGGCAGTGGCAATTCCGCTAGCTCACAAGATGGAAATGGAGATCGAGGTGGTCCTGCCCCCACGATCGACATCAATGAACCTCCTCGTAGAGACGAGAATCACCCCTCATGTGATGAGAACTCTCACCAGAGAGTCTGAGGCTTTTATGTCCTCGCTATCTCACACCTCGGTAAGTTTAATGGATAGATACCCAAACCATCTTAACCAACGACCACCTTTAATTCTGATGACTTGGAATGTCCAGGGAGCAAGGAGTGTGGCGTTTTTATCAATGTTTAAAGAAATCATTCGAATCAATAAACTACAGGTTTTAGCCTTAGTTGAAACGCATTTGAGTGGGACTGCCGCTCAGCGAGTTTGTGATAGAATCAATTATGGAGGAGCAACTCATGTTGATGCTGAAGGTTTTAGTGGAGGGATTTGGTTGTTTTGGCGACCAGAGGAAGTGACTGTCACCCCATTAATCCACAATCCGCAGCATATTACGGTTGAAATTACAAGAGTAGGAGAGATTATGTGGTATTATACAGCAGTGTATGCAAGTCCTTACTCTATCAAGAAATAAGAGTTACGGAGGGACCTCGAAACTTTTGCTGCTTCTCATAACCGTTCGTGGTTGGCGATGGGAGACTTCAATGATACCAGATTTATTTATGAACGAAATGGTAGCAGTGCAGGTATGACACGAAGATGTGAGAAATTTAATTCGTGGCTTGAGTCTAATGAGTGGATAGATCTTGATTATACTGGACCTGATTACACTTGAGCGCAGGGTAATACAGTGGATACAAGGAAATGGGCAAGATTGGATAAAGTGATTTGTAATTCTTCCTGGAGAGTTATGTTTGCGGAAGGCTCTCTCCGTCATTTGATGCAAAACCAATCTGACCATTGTCCTATATTGGTTAATACGAATGGGTTTGCTCCGTTACCAGCCATGCTCAAACCGTTTCGTTTCCAAGCAACGTGGATGTGTCATAATAAATTCTCGGAATTTGTCAAAACCAATTGGAAAAATGACCAACCTTTAATTCCATTTGTATATGAACTTGCAAACTCTTTACAAAACTGGAATAAGATGGTTTTTGGTAATATTTTTGAACGTAAAAGAAGTTTGGAAAGGAGACTTCTAGGCGTCCAGGAAAAAATATCCAGAGGTGGGATGATTTATTTGTTTAAACATGAATGGAAACTTAAGCGAAAACTAGACGAAGTGTTCAAACAAGAAGAGTTATTATGGTTTCAGAAGTCTAGAATGAAAGCTATATGTGACGGAGTTAGAAATACAAGATTTTTCTATCTTAGTACCATAGTTCGGTGGAAGCAAAATCGCATTGAATGTTTACAGAATGATGAAAGGTCAATGGGTATGGAATGGTAAAGAGGTGAAAAACTTAGTTTTGAACTTCTTTAAAATTCCTTTGCTGGTCAAGTATCCACCATTAATTTGGAGGGGTTGACGAGTGGGCTATTTCCGGAATTAACGATGACAGAACGTGAGAAACTGGAACAGAATTATTCAAATGCGGAAATCCAGTGTGCGCTGAATCAAATGTCACCGTATAAGGCTCCTGGTCCGGATGGTTTCCAAGTAATATTTTATCAGTCACAATGGGAAATGGTGTCACCAAGCTTGTGTCGAATGATACTTAATGTAATACCCGGTATTTTAATATGATATTATATTAGGCCGAGTTACCAGCTGGGTCGTGTAGTGTATTTGTGACTCGGGTAATTATGTGACTCGGGTTTTAATTAATCTAACTAGGCTAGGCCCATATCGTCTTAATAGTACCTATCCTATATGTATAACTCATCTAACCAAACCCTAATCTCCCCATCACCATATTCACTTTAACCATGAGAAAAGAGAGAAAAGAGAGAAGAGGGAGCCGTGTGTGAAGGGAGCCGCGTGAGGCATTGCGAGGCGATTTCTCAGCCTATTCTCATCCTATTTCGTAAGTAGACTATCCTATTACCTCTTTATTCAATTATTAGCATAATTATAGTAGTAGTGGAATAATTTTTGTAACCCTAGAAATTGGTTTGGGGGTTTTGATTATAAATTCTATGAGATAAATGAATAGAATAGTTACAGCAATTTACAGATTCGTTGGTCTGTATTGTTTGAGTGTTTTACCTGTCTTAAAGTCGTGGGATACAAAAAGTTAAAGAAGAGACTCATGTTTATTTCAAGCCTAGTGTATGCCTGTGAAAATAGGTAGCATTTCACCGTGTAGTTGTTCCTGAAGAAATTATTTGTGAACGTCTATCTAAAAAGTCCGCGAATCAGTAAAGGCTGAAAGATTACTTCTAAAACGTAATTTAGATATTGAATTGGTGCTGGGTCTTTTTCATATATTTAATTTAAAGAGTTTAGATGAGTTAGGCGTTGGTTTTACTTAAAAATCATTTGTCAAACTCGTTTTATGAATCAATACTTTTTATGCGACGGTTTCTGTCAGTTTTTGGAAATCAGTCTGAAAACCCTTGATAAGTTTGGAATTTGAGAAAAATACAGATATAATTTGTAGCTAAGACTCATGGGGTTCCAATCCAATTGGCCTTGCATCAATTCGAATTTTCTGGAATTAGTTATTCATTTTATACCGAGTCTGCCATGTGCAGGAAAATCAGGGAAAGTCGTATTTGTTCCTTAAGTTGATATTCCTATTAAATTACGATGAGTCTAGGTTATGTGAATGATTAATTGACTGAGTAGGTGGTAATTATACATAATTATGTTATGTAGGTGATGGATATGTGAAGGATCATAATTGATTGCTTGTGCGTGCTTGGATTGCGAAAAGGTAGGGAAATACACTTGACTTATTATCGTTGTTGTTGAATTGTGTTGACTTGTTTGTGTTTCATATGACCAAACTGTGAACGTTGACTTGATTCGTGATTGTTGATTCATGTTATGATTCATATCCTGGAATGTGCTTGACTGAATTGATCGTATTGAGTATATTATTACAACATTCGGTAACCGGCATGATTCTATGATTTACCAGTTCAATGATATACATATTGTGTTGCATTAATTTCTTGAGCACCCATATGCATTGGAGATGGAGGATGTTGTGGTGACGTGGTGTGGTGATGATGATGTTGTGATAAGGCCCAGGCGGGTTCTGCAGGACTTGCCCTGGTGTCCTCAGCTCCGAGCTGGCAGATCGGCTACGGTCGATATATAGTCTACCGGGGATCGGTATGGCTGGGTTGTACGGGTTATGAGATATGAGTTGAGATGGAGATGGAGGTGACGGAGGAGCATGCATATCATACTTTGTTGTTTAATTGTATTCCCTACTCAACCTCGTGGTTGACCCTGTGTATTCGTGAACACCTGTGATGATCCAAATATTGGGGAGCAGACTTGACAGGTTTATGAGATAGGATGGAAGCTTGATGGGCGTGAGACACTGGATCAGAAGACTTAGTAGTTAGATCATCATTTAGAAGACTTTCACTTTTATTTATGTTAGTTCTTTGTAATTTGATTTAAATGAGGTTTTCTAAAAAGTTAAGTTAAAGAAATTATGTAATTTGCCTTGGAGTTTAATTTGTTATTCACTACCTCGGGAAACCGAGATGGTAACAGTCCGGTTTATTAGGGAATGTCTTGCTAGAGGCTCCTTTATAAATCGGGGTGTTACAAAGTGGTATCAGAGCGAACGATCCTCAGGCCTAAACCAATGAACCCAATGAACGTAGGAGGTATCTAAATAAAATGAACCCCTGGGTAGGAACTGTTAGGAGCTCACAGCGCGGTTAAGAAGGCGCCCTTAATACGTGCTCTTTTGCCCTCTCAGTTTTGAACCAGGTAACCCGAGAGAAATTTAGTGAATGGGGTAGTTAGAAGGAAAAATCTTGGATATAATCGAGTTGATGTATACCTTGAGACCCATATATTCTAACCACTCTGCAGGACAACGTTACGGTAAGTATTTTGTATGAATGATGACGTGATCATATGATGTTGTGGAGATGAGAAATAAATTTTCTTGTTCAGGTTGATAATCAATGAAGTGTTGGATTGTAGTAATCGTGAGCGTAGAAATAATTGCGAATTGATGATATTTATCTGGATGGATGTTGAATGATGTGTCGATAGTACTATTATGTCTAATGATATGCGGTTATGTGATCCCGAAGCCATGCTAGTATAGTATTGTGATAGTAATCTGAAACACTATTGAATTGCATGTTTCTAGTCATAGCAATCGTGATTTAGATGTCAGGAGTAGATCGAGATGCGAAGGGATTCTATGGGATAGATGTTTACGTAAGCACAAAGTGTGAGATTTAAGTTGGGATGGGTAGTATACATAGTATGTTCATAAGAGCTTGTAACATAGTAAAGAATGACCTAGTGCTGAAACTCGTTTTGTTTGATTTTACTCTTTAATTGACCTTACTTCCATTTATTTTCTGTTTATTGCCTATGGATGAAAATTTTATGGGAGATAGCCTCGAGAGTTAGTGTTTATTTGGCGTTGGTTTCATGCTTATAGGATATACGGATTAGGAGTAATAAATGTTTTAGTGGGCTGTGGTCAGGAAGTTCCTGTGCAGTGATGTTTTGACCAACGATTTTGTAAAAATCCTCATTTAAATTGTATTAATAATTTTTGCATAATTCCAACTCCATCGATCAGAAGATTCGTATATGTTTTCAAATTGATAAGTCACGAAAATTCTTGATGTATCTATATTAAATGGTAAGTTTTGCAATCTGACCCAAGTTTCGGACCAATTGCTGTCACATACTTGTTTGGACCAACTGAGTTGCAAAATCCTTTAAAAATTGAATTCTTGAGCTTTTGACCTCATTCTTTTTCTCACGAATTATTAACTCTCTGTATGTTATAAAAAGTAATATAACTCAAGTTTTCGTTGAACGGTTATTTATTCGTGATTTTTGGAAGTTACAACGTGAATCATAACTTTTAAAATGTGAATTCTATGTTGAGTTTTCATACAGTTGTTCGATTATTTCATGAGCCTTATTAATGTGAAATTATAGTGTCCTTATATGATGATAGTAGCACACATATTCATTGGTTATGTATCTTAACAAGTGAAAAAAAAAATTAAAGTTTAGTTTATAACATTGTTGGCATGATAGTATGTGTGAAATTGAATAGCTTAATCTGATCCTTAATCGAGGGTGAAATATTTTATACGAGTCCAGTTGTTGCATATTTTATATATGTTTGGTATGTTGTAATATCTCTGGTGTGTTCATCATATTGGTATAGTGGTCGGATATATATAAATATAAAACTATATTGTCATATCTTGGTAAAGTTGGTGGCGTTAAATGTTAACTTGATTGTTCTAATATACTCGCGTGAATATTTATAATAATTATGTTTAAATGTTTACACATGGATGGTAGTAATGAGTATGTCTAAATGTTCACACATGTAGGATGTCATCTGAGTTCTCATGTCTTTTATGTGAGTCTGTGTGCCTATAGTTATACTTATTACTTTCATTGCATTAATTTATTTCAGTTGAACCTAAACTTATGATATGATAATAAAATAGTGTTGTTGTACCTTATTGGATATGTTCATAGTTGTATTGTCATGAAATGCTAAGGTGATTGTTGCAATTGTCACGATATTTGAAATATATTCTCGAACCGTCAAATTATAATGAGATAACCCTTTGATGATTCACGTGTCATTCGTATGTTTAAATGATAGTCGTTATAGTTACGTTTAATTGAGCCGCGAGTTGCCTATTTGTTCAAACCGTGCAAACCAGAGAACTTGTTCACCTTACTAATCTTTTGTCATAGATAATGTTTACAAGTTATATGATGGTATATGTACATGTTTAAGTTGTTTATGCGATATCTTTTATTTTGCTGAAAATGAATTATACTGAGTTGATGGATACAATTGAATGGTATGATTGCTAAAATGTTAAACATATGTGTGATATGGAAGTAATTTTGTTGTTATTGTGAATCATATAACTATTAATACTCAATTGTAATTTCAGTTGTTTGACTTCTACATTATTAAGTTAATTACTCATGACGCACAGTCGATGGTTCCGTAAGGAGTTTAACTGGGAATTTTATAGTGTGCCTCCGATCTAAACTAATAATCTTCTTATATTGACTATATGGTTAGACTCTTGTCTAGTTCTTATGACGTGATAAATCGTTTTAAAATTTAACATGTAATTGAGTTGGTACTTATACTTTTGTGTGACCATGCAACCTGTGATAAATAGATCTATAATAAAGAGGTAAAATTTTGATTGAACACAGTTGTAGTTACTTGCTTTACATTATGGTACGAATCGTATGTTTTGATGAGACGTCACCAGGGAATGTGTACTATCTAAAAGGTCTCCGATTAAATGCTGTAGTCGTGTTAGCCGTGAATATAACTGAGTAAAGAAGTGCAACTAAAATCCTGATGTTGAGGTAATAGTCGTTCATTAGTAAAGATAGGACTGAAATGAATAAGATGAACTTGTAAATTACGATATATGAGTCGACACCTAAGCTTGTATTGTTTGAAGGAATTGAGTTAAGTTTATCTGATATTGAGTTAAATGGATTCTATGGACGGCTCTGTTATAAGATTTATGTTAAGAAAGTTATTCACCGTCCAAAGATGAAAGTAAAAGTTTTGAAAATGAAGTTAAATTTTGTCGTGTGAATATAAATTCGGGATGAGATTTCCAAAAATTATCTGTTGTATTGTTTCATGATATTTGCTAGTCTGGAGGAATAAAGCTAGAACGGAGTCACAAATAGTGGATTAATTTAGTCATGTTGTTCGTTCATGTAGTGAATTGGTGGGTTGTGGTTAGTTACGAATGTCAAAACGGGAAATGTAATGTGGTGATTTAAGTGAGTTGTGTGTTAACATGGTATGTTGATATTAGCATGATATGTAATGAATATTTGTAAAATTGGTGTAGTTAAATACATTTAATGTTTTATGTCATTGTGTTGGGTGCAGTTTAAATATATTTAACACCAAGAACAAAATTTTATGTATGATAGTCTTGTATGTTAACTTTCCAATATCGCTGTTTACTCGCTTGACTGACTTGACCAATAAGCTTGTAAAATTTGCCAATCAATGTGCATTCGTCATTCGTGAATAAATCCCAACCCTTTGTTATGAGGATTAAAGATATTTCTAGGACGATAATTGCTTTGCGAAACTGTTGTCTTCATTTTATGGGTGATTACTGTCTTGACTTAAATCGTACATTATGTAAAGGAAAGTCGATCGGACCTATTAGGTTACAAATTTTCATAAATCGATTTATTAAGTTTTGACCCTAATTCCTTTCTTATGTTGATTGATTCCCTATGTTTCTAAGGTATGAGATTACAATGATTAGTGAAATGAATAATTACTAATGATTTTTACTAGTAACCTTGTAAAGCATTGTTCCATTCATAATTTGATTATTCACATGAATAAATGTTACCAATATTTCTTGGAAAATATGCTATTTGACATGAACCATATGTGAGCACCTAAGCATCTTCATCTTTGTAACCTGAGTAGTAATGTATAAATTAGATTGACAAGCAGATCCTGTGAATGTTATTGCATGTATTGATTGATATAAAGAGTGTTTAGATTAATACTGAAATGTCTTAAGTTATTCAACGTGGCTTCTGCTCCGATCCGTGGCGATGTCTTTAGAAGCAAGAAGAATCGTAGCTTCCTTGAGAGAGCTTGTATATTGATTGTCTTTAGTAGGGATTAGTTAACTTGAGCGTGAGTTGTGAATCTTTTATCCTCTTTTAGTTGTTAGCAGTAGTTTGAAAACTTTTGTTATAATAATGAAGGTTACGGGGACGTAACCATGTTTAAGGAGGGTAGGATTGTAAAATGTTTATACTTTCATGTGTGATTTCTCAGTTTGGCTATATTGGTTATGCGTTGTGTGGATTATGTTGGAGTGTTACATGATGTGTTTCTGTTATGGTTAAACTTCCGGGACGAAGTTTATTTTAAGGAGGGTGGAATGTAATACTGCGTTTAATATTCAATTTGGGGGGTGCCTTACATACTTTTGTATATGCGTTTCATAATTCGTTTGCGTTGGTTGGTAGAGAGGGTAAACTTCGGGACGAAGTTTCTTTTAAGGAGGATAGACTGTAATACCCGGTATTTTAATATGATATTATATTAGGCCGAGTTACCAGCTGGGTCGGGTAGTGTATTTGTGACTCGGGTAATTATGTGACTCGGGTTTTAATTAATCTAACTAGGCTAGACCCGTATCGTCTTAATAGCACCTATCCTATATGTATAACTCATCTAACCAAACCCTAATCTACCCATCACCATATTCACTTTAACCATGAGAAAAGAGAGAAAAGAGAGAAGAGGGAGCCGTGTGTGAAGGGAGCCGCGTGAGGCATTGCGAGGCGATTTCTCAGCCTATTCTCATCCTATTTCGTAAGTAGACTATCCTATTACCTCTTTATTCAATTATTAACATAATTATAGTAGTAGTGGAATAATTTTTGTAACCCTAGAAATTGGTTTGGGGGTTTTGATTATAAATTGTATGAGATAAATGAATAGAATAGTTACAGCAATTTACAGATTCGTTGGTCTGTGTTGTTTGAGTGTTTTACCTGTCTTAAAGTCGTGGGATGCAAAAAGTTAAAGAAGAGACTCATGTTTATTTCAAGCCTAGTTTATGCCTGTGAAAATAGGTAGCATTTCACCGTGTAGTTTTTCCTAAAGAAATTATTTGTGAACGTCTATCTAAAAAGTCCGCGAATCAGTAGAGGCTGAAAGATTACTTCTAAAACATAATTTAGATATTGAATTGGTGCTGGGTCTTTTTCATATATTTAATTTAAAGAGTTTAGATGAGTTAGGCGTTGGTTTTACTTAAAAATCATTTGTCAAACTCGTTTTATGAATCAATACTTTTTATGCGACGGTTTCTATCAGTTTTTGGAAATCAGTCTGAAAACCCTTGATACGTTTGGAATTTAAGAAAAACACAGATATAGTTTGTAGTTAAGACTCATGGGGTTCCAATCCAATTGGCCTTGCATCAATTCGAATTTTCTGGAATTAGTTATTCATTTTATACCGAGTCTGCCATGTGCAGGAAAATCAGGGAAAGTCGTATTTGTTCCTTAAATTGATATTCCTATTAAATTACGATGAGTCTAGGTTATGTGAATGATTAATTGACTGAGTAGGTGGTAATTATACATAATTATGTTATGTAGGTGATGGATATGTGAAGGATCATAATTGATTGCTTGTGCGTGCTTGGATTGCAAAAAGGTAGGGAAATACACTTGACTTATTATCGTTGTTGTTGAATTGTGTTGACTTGTTTGTGTTTCATATGACCAAACTGTGAACGTTGACTTGATTCGTGGTTGTTGATTCATGTTATGATTCATATCCTGGAATGTGCTTGACTGAATTGATCGTATTGAGTATATTATTACAACATTCGGTAACCGGCATGATTCTATGATTTACCAGTTCAATGATATACATATTGTGTTGCATTAATTTCTTGAGCACCCATATGCATTGGAGATGGAGGATGTTGTGGTGACGTGGTGTGGTGATGATGATGTTGTGACAAGGCCCAGGCGGGTTCTGCAGGACTTGCCCTGGTGTCCTCAGCTGCGAGATGGCAGATCGGCTACAGTCGATATATAGTCTACCGGGGATCGGTATGGCTGGGTTGTACGGGTTATGAGATATGAGTTGAGATGGAGATGGAGGTGACGGAGGAGCATGCATATTATACTTTGTTGTTTAATTGTATTCCCTACTCAACCTCGTGGTTGACCCTGTGTATTCGTGAACACCTGTGATGATCCAAATATTGGGGAGCAGACTTGACAGGTTTATGAGATAGGATGGAAGCTTGATGGGCGTGAGACACTGGATCAGAAGACTTAGTAGCTAGATCATCATTTAGAAGACTTTCACTTTTATTTATGTTAGTTCTTTGTAATTTGATTTAAATGAGGTTTTCTAAAAAGTTAAGTTAAAGAAATTATGTAATTTGCCTTGGAGTTTAATTTGTTATTCACTACCTCGGGAAACCGAGATGGTAACAGTCCGGTTTATTAGGGAATGTCTTGTTAGAGGCTCCTTTATAAATCGGGGTGTTACAAGAAATTGGTTTGGGGGTTTTGATTATAAATTGTATGAGATAAATGAATAGAATAGTTACAGCAATTTACAGATTCGTTGGTCTGTGTTGTTTGATTGTTTTACCTGTCTTAAATTCATGGGATGCAAAAAGTTAAAGAAGAGACCCATGTTTATTTCAAGCCTAGTTTATGCCTGTGAAAATTGGTAGCATTTCACCGTGTAGGTTTTCCTGAAGAAATTATTTGTGAACGTCTATCTAAAACGTTCGCGAATTAGTAGAGGCTGAAAGATTACTTCTAAAACATAATTTAGATATTTAATTGGTGCTGGGTCTTTTTTATATATTTAATTTAAAGAGTTTAGATAAGTTAGGCGTTGGTTTTACTTAAAAATCATTTGTCAAACTCGTTTTATGAATCAATACTTTTTATGCGACGGTTTCTGTCAGTTTTTGGAAATCAGTCTGAAAACCCTGATAAGTTTGGAATTTGAGAAAAACACGTTAGATATAATTTGTAGCTAAGACTCATGGGGTTCCAATCCAATTGGCCTTGCATCAATTCGAATTTTCTGGAATTAGTTATTCATTTTATACCGAGTCTGCCATGTGCAGGAAAATCAGGGAAAGTCGTGTTTGTTCCTTAAGTTGATATTCCTATTAAATTACGATGAGTCTAGGTTATGTGAATGATTAATTGACTGAGTAGGTGGTAATTATACATAATTATGTTATGTAGGTGATGGATATGTGAAGGATCATAATTGATTGCTTGTGCGTGCTTGGATTGCGAAAAGGTAGGGAAATACACTTGACTTATTATCGTTGTTGTTGAATTGTGTTGACTTGTTTGTGTTTCATATGACCAAACTGTGAACGTTGACTTGATTCGTGGTTGTTGATTCATGTTATGATTCATATCCTGGAATGTGCTTGACTGAATTGATCGTATTGAGTATATTATTACAACATTCGGTAACCGGCATGATTCTATGATTTACCAGTTCAATGATATACATATTGTGTTGCATTAATTTCTTGAGCACCCATATGCATTGGAGATGGAGGATGTTGTGGTGACGTGGTGTGGTGATGATGATGTTGTGATAAGGCCCAGGCGGGTTCTGCAGGACTTGCCCTGGTGTCCTCAAGGAAATGGGCGATCGGCTACGAGATATATAGTCTAAAGGGATCGGCTGGTCACGTTGGTTATACGATATATAGTCTGAGATGGAGATGGAGGTGAGCATGCATATCATACTTTGTTGTTTAATTGTATTCCCTACTCAACCTCGTGGTTGACCCTGTGTATTCGTGAACACCTGTGATGATCCAAATATTGGGGAGCAGACTTGACAGGTTTATGAGATAGGATGGAAGCTTGATGGGCGTGAGACACTGGATCAGAAGACTTAGTAGCTAGATCATCATTTAGAAGACTTTCACTTTTATTTATGTTAGTTCTTTGTAATTTGATTTAAATGAGGTTTTCTAAAAAGTTAAGTTAAAGAAATTATGTAATTTGCCTTGGAGTTTAATTTGTTATTCACTACCTCGGGAAACCGAGATGGTAACAGTCCGGTTTATTAGGGAATGTCTTGCTAGAGGCTCCTTTATAAATCGGGGTGTTACACTTAAAGTACTACATGAAGACGAATTTCCTATAGGTTTGTGTGACACGTTTCTCACGCTCATACCTAAGGTGGATCACCCACACTCGCCTTCTCAATTTAGACCAATAGGATTATGTAATGTATCCTTCAAGATTATTACAAAGATGATTGTCAACCGCCTCAAGCCAGTTTTGCCCATACTCATTAGTCCGATGCAGTGTAGCTTCGTTCCTCGAAGACAAATCTCGGATAACATAATTTTGGTGCAGGAGGTTCTTCACTCTATGCGGGGTAAGAGAGGTAAAAAGGGGTCCATGGCTTTGAAACTAGACCTCAAAAAAGCATATGACAGATTGGAATGGCCTTTTATTGAGTTCACTCTTCGAGATATGAAACTCCCAGAGAGGATGATAGGTACCATAATGAAATGCATTAAATCTTCAATTCTAAATGTGCTTTGGAAAGGCGAAAAGACGGAAAATTTCGCTCCCACTCGTGGCATCAGACAAGGGGACCCTTTATCCCCATATATTTTCACAATTTGTATGGAGAAGTTGAGCCAGTTGATTAATGAATATAATCATGTAGGCCAGTGGGATGGTTTCAAAACGAGTCGTGATGGTCCCTTCATAACCGATCTCTTTTTCGCGGATGATATCATTTTGTTTGGTGAAGCCACAGTAAAAATAAGCTAAGGCCATTACGCAAGTCTTGGATGCCTTTTGCACAGCCTCAGGTCAGAAAGTGAGCTTGAAAAGTCGAAGCTTTACTTCTCCCCTAACACTGTTAGTGATTTGGCGGATGCAATCTCGAATGAACTTCGAATTGCAAATTAAAGACGGAAGATTTAGGCATGTATCTTGGAATGCCGACAATTAATGGACGGGTTACGAAAGATACTTGATTTTATTGTCCAAAAAATTGATAAGCGACTGTCCGGATGGAAAGCCAAACACATATCAATGGCGGTGATGCGTGTCTTAAATAAGATGTTTTACACCCCATTTTACACGCATTTCAGAGCTCAATCAAGTAGTTTATGCTATTATTTTCCCTATTTCCGTCTACTTTCATGTTTTTGTATTATATTGCAGAAATGTGAAGAATCCAGCGGAAATCGAGCCGAATCCGTCCCTAAGTATCTTACATTGCATTTGACGTGAAGTATTTACTCAAGAAACGAATTTGGTGCGCATTTCGAGGCCTGAAAGAGAACTTTATGAAGAATTTAGAAGCGACTACCAGCTACAGTGGTCCATCGACTAATGCCTATGGTCAATCAACCAGAGCACGATGATCGAAGCTCTTCAGACATCGCGTATCAGTCGATCGACTGAGCTGTATGGTCGATCGACCAGACCGTGATTTTGACGGGAATTAAAAGAACGAGAATTCAAAAGCCCATTGTAATTAGGTTTTAGGAATAAGTGTTACATTATATTCCTATATAACGTAACCTGATGTTTTCAGATTATAATGAAGTCTTTTATCATCAAATTAATTAGGGTTCTTTAGTTGAATTTTCCGTCAATAAGTTTCCTTTTGCATTCGGTTTTGATCCTTTCTCTGCAATTCCTCTTTACGGTATTCTCTGTTCCAATATTCAATTCTATTGCTTTCATCTGTAGTTTAGAATTGCTAGGTTAGATCTCCCAAAGCCGAATTATCGTTTCATGTTAATTGTTTATTTAATTAATTTAAGTATGAATTCGTTTGTTTTATTAGTTAAGTTTATTGCTGTTATTATCAATATCATGAGTAGCTAAACCCCATGTGCTAAGATGTAGGGGAATTGTAGTGTAGGCGGCGTAAAATTAGTAGACCTGAAATCGCGCCATGGTCGATCGACTGGCCTACCTGGTCGATCGACCGGCTCCGTGAGTTTTACTTCGTTTTAATTAATTTAATTGCTATATTTGACGAATCGAGTGCACGCGACTAGTTGAATGCTTAGAAATTGACCGACCCGATAAGATAGAAAGATAGGGGAGGGAAATTGACTACCTAATTAAGACGACTAAATTAATAAGATCGAGAGATAAGTTAATTTAGGCTTTTTAGTCACTATTCAGGACGAAAGTTAGCATTAGTGATATTAGGGACCTGTAGCTAGATCGAAAGATGCTACCTGTTAAGAATGGACCGAGAGGACTTCTTAATTTCCCGTCTTACGTGACTATTTCAGACTTACCTAGGATACTGCCGCCGAAACTACAGTGAACCAACCATCTTAGTACCCTTTTAATATTTGATTTCATACATTGTCATTCATTGCTCATTTATTTGCTTAGTTTACTTTTAAATTTCATTGCCATTAGTTATAGAACAATTCAAATCAAACCCCCATATAATTGTTACCTTAGACTAAAATTAAGACAACTTATTAATTGCATCGCCTCTCTGTGGTTCGACCCTGACTGCCACTAGCTATAGTAGTAGTTTGGACTATAAATATTATCTTTGGTACTCTACGACGGTATCAAATTTTGGCGCCGTTGCTGGGGAGGCAATTGTTTAAAATTTTTAGTTGTTTTATTTTTAGTCTTTCTCTTAGTTTAAGGGACATCTGTTCCTTAAAATATTCTCATATTCTACTTGTAGTTTCCTCTTATGCGCAGGTCATAGGGTGGTGAATTGCGACCATTAGATCCTGAGATCGAAAGGACTTTGCGCGAGTTGAGGCGATCATCTAGAGTATTGCCGACAGAGGAAGAGCTGAGTACTCTGTCTAGTTACTACGAGAACGAGCTGTTTGAGGGGGATCCACCTTCGTCACCTATTTCTACTTCCTCACCGAGACCGTCACATCTCCGGACATGGTGAAGAAGCAAGTATAGGCGATCACTCCGAGCCAACGGTGAGAATCTCTATAAGGGATTCGCATTACCAGGGACGGACAGAAAGTTCGAACCGAAACCGTCTTATATTAACTTGGTTGAGAGAAACCAATTTGGGGGAGCTGCAAATGAAGATGCAGCTAAATATATGGAGACATTCATTGACTACTGCTGCTCCATACCCCCACCGGCAGGTGTGACCCAGGACCAGATGAAGGAGACGATGTTCATATTCTCGCTTCGTGGTGCCGCAAGGGAATGGTACCGAGATCTGGATCGAGCTGCTACAGGGATCACTGATTGGAATTCGCTGGCCCTAGCATTCTACAAGAAATATTTCTCTGCCTCGAAGACCAATGCCATTAGAGCTCAGATCACGAGCTTTAAACAGGGTCCTGATGAGAATTTTCATGAGGCATGGGTCCATTTCAAGAAGCTGGTGCGAACTATTCCGCACCATGGGTTCGAGCAATGGAGCCTATGCAATCAGTTTTATAATGGGCTTTATGACGATCAGAGGGCTATCCTGGATGCTGCAGCTAATGGCAGATTCCAGGAGAATGTTGGAGAAACTAAGGGGTGGAAAATCATTGATGATATGGCCACCCATAAAGCCGAGCATGGAAATTCCAGGGGAAATCAAAGGAAAGCTGCTGAATCTCCTTCTGTAGCTGCGTTAGAGGCTCTCACTGCGCGATTTGATAAGTATGAGTTGGGAGGAGCTTCAAAAGGAGGGATCTATCAAGTGAATGTTGTGTCAGACGGTCCTTTCGTCTGCAAGAGATGTGGAGGAGAAGGACATGTTGCAGATTTCTGCAGCAGTCCCTATGAGGCTTGTGCTGCTTTTCAACATTATAGGCAGACAAACACTTATTTTGAGCCGAATGTCCATCCAAACTTGAGGTGGAGTAGCCAAAATGTCCAAAATCCGACTCCACCTCCACAGTAGCAGAACTATGTGCCCCCTCATAAGCAGCAGCAGCCGTACCAAAAGCCTCCGTATGTCCCCCAGCAGCAGTTCCAAAGTTCAGATTTTACTGAGTTGAAAAATTTGTTGCTAAAGGAGTCTCAGGCTAGAGAGGCCGGGATGAAAATGTTGGAGTCTCAAATTGCTCAACTGGCTAGCAAGAGTGCAAATCGAGTTCCGGGAAAATTACCGTCGCAGCCGGATCAGAAAGAGACCTTAAATGCGATCACCTTGAGGAGTGGGTCTACCCTTGAAGGGCCCGCTATGGTAGAGGATTCTTCTGAAAAAGATGAGGCGGAACCGAGCAAGAAAAAGGCTGGAACGAACAGTAACAAGAAAAAGACGATCAACAGGTATGCCAGTCGATCGACTGACATACCTGGTCGATCGACCAGTCCGCGAAATAGTGCAGCTTCTGATTCTGAGGAAGTCAGTCGATCGACTGACCAACATGGTCGATCGACTGAAAACGCTGCTGATGTTGAATCTTTTCGTCCTCCAATGCCAAATAACTTGAGGGACCACTTATTTCGGGATACGACGACTCCGAAAATATTGAGGCAAGACCCAAATGCCGATGGGTCTGTTCTAGCTCCAAAATATGACCCGATGACGATTAATGGTTCATTTTTGAGACGGTCTGAAGAAGGTTCAAGCTACAACAAGGACAAGGTAGTGGATTTTCAGCCTAAGTCCACTGATGCCGGTATGAGAGTTCTAGAGGAGAGGGCTAAGTTGCTTCTTACAGCCCCTTATCCGGAGAGATTGGTGCCAACAAAGGAACAGGTATCGTTTAACAAATTTGAAAATGTTATTCGTAGTTTAAATGTGCAAGTTCCTTTCTTAGAATTAGTTAACCAAGTGCCTGCTTACATGAAATTTATGAAGCAACTTTTCTCTAAAAATAAGTCACTTGGTACTGTGCAATCTGTCTCACTAACTGAGGAGTCATGTTCCTATTTGACCCATAATGTACCTCATAAGCTGGAAGACCCAGGTAGTTTTTCAGTTCCATGTAATATTGGCACCTTTTCTATTGAGAATACATTGTGTGACCTAGGGGCCAGTATTAGTGTCATGCCTTTGAGTCTAGCTAGGAAGTTGGGTTTAACTAAGTTTGCAGTTACTAACATGAAAGTACAGATGGTTGATCGTTCTGTGGTCCAGCCTATAGGGTCTTAGAGGACATTCCTGTGCAAATAGGGAAGTTCTTTTTCCCAGTAGACTTCGTTGTGTTAGATATGCCCGAGGATGCTCACATTCCTATCATTTTGGGTAGACCATTTCGCACACTGCTTTGGTGCGATTATAGATGTTGGCTCAGGGACATTGACTTTTAAGGTAGGGAAACATTCCATTGTCTTTGCCCAGACAGCTAAGAAGAAAGACCCCATGTGGCCAGTAACTTGTAATGTGGTTTCTGAAAAGAAATCCTATTTTGTGCTTTTGATATGCCTACCTCTATGCCTATTTCTGCTATAACACCTCTGCCCCAAATTGGGAGCAAATTGGAGGAATATTCTTCGGTTATGGATGTTACAGGAGCTGGTTTGGGGAAGGAAGAGCCGTATATTGCTCCAGCTGTGAAGGAGCCAATCGTTCAAAGAGGCGGTCTAGGATGTCTTAGCTATGGCACAGATGAGGAGCCAAATGAGGAGCCAGTCAAGGTGACGGAGTCCGATTTGGATTTTGATGAGCCAAACGAGCTCATTGACTGGGAAGATGTCCGAGATGTTGATCCGTTGAGTTCTGCGGATGTTGAGGTTGCTAGGAGTGCAGCTGAGGAGATGAGCACTGTAGAGGCTACTTCTTGCAGCCAGAAGCCGAGCAAGTGGGCCATTCCGTGGCCATTCTTGATCAACTATTAGTTGATCAAGACTTTTTACAAAAACATTCATTTTTATTGCTTTTGTTAGACTTTTTATTGCTTTTGTGTGCGCGAGACTTCGCTTTAATAAGTTTGCTTAGGATTTAAACACTTTAGTCTATTACTTTGGGTTTTGCGCAATTTTGGGCGCGTTATTATGTGTATTTGCAGGTATATAGACCATATTAGCTCAATTTATTGAGCTAATTCGAAAAAATCAGAAATTACAGCAGGTTTTCTGGTCGATCGACTGCCTCCTAAGGTCGATCGACTGAGCTGCGACACCAGGATCTTCTGTTCCTGTTCACTCTGGTCGATCGACTACCTGCTATGGTCGATCGACCACTCCCGCTGCTATACCTGTTCACGACCATTCCCCTGCTGTGTTTGGTCGATCTGCGGAGTCGAGGGAGTCTTTTCTCCACTTTATCCTCCGATTAATTTTTGTTTTCTTTTACTCTCTTGATTTGCACATAATTTTGCGTTTCGTAAATTGCTTTCTTGGAATTATGCGCGGTACTTCTGTTTCTTTTCAGGTACCTATGGTAGCATGCTTTGCTCTCTTGAAACCTCCTAGCTCACGCTGGTTTGGGGAGGTTTCCTTTTGCTGCGCTTAAAGTCTTGTGAGTTTCCGAGTTTCTTTTATGTCAATTTTACTTATTATTTGTCGCAGAATCACGTTTCCCTTTTATTTCATTACATGATTTTGCACAATGGGGACATTGTGTGATTTGATTTGGGGAAGGGTTTTGCATTGCATTCACATGTTTTATTGTATTTCTGTTTCACGTTTATTACATTTCAGTTTGCATTGTTTATTTCATTTCCTATTTATATAGAAAAATTCAAAAAAAAAAATTGGAAAAATTTGAAAAAATTCAAAAAATTGCACGTTTATTTTAGCATATAGGTCGAGTCGGAACGGTAGTATTTCAATAATGACATTGCATTTTCATCTGTTTACGCTTAAGCCGTGCTCAATTGACATGTTATTAGTAGAATCATATATGCATAGTCTACGAGTTTTCGTTAATATCTTGCTGAACTTTAAACTTGACTTAGATTTATGGCAAACTACTTATTTATTCTGAGTTTTAGAGCCTATAACTGGTGTCATTCATGACCAGTTTATCTAGGATCGTGAGTAGTTACTCCTTATGAGACATGTTACATAAATTTGCACAAATATGAACTTAATCTGCTTAATACCTGTATGCATTCGGGTTCGTGGTTAGTTGACACATGTGGAAGAGGTCACCCTTTATTCATTTCTCCCATAAGCTTCACACTGCCAGAAATAGCCTTTTTGTCCCGTTAACTACATCCTACACTTAGCCTGCCCTTGTCAAGCTAGTAGTTTATGTTCTTGGGATTGTCATTTTGTTTTTGGTAGCTAATGCTCATTTTGAGATGATGTTGAGAAGATGAGAAAGGAAGGAAAGAAAGAAAAAAAATAGAAAAAAAAAGAGAAGAAAAAAAAAGAAAAAGGGAAAAACAAGTTCGATCTATGGTCGGTCGACTGGACTCATTGCTCGATCGACTGAAGCTCGAGAAAAGAGAAAAAAATCAAAATCGCATAATTCAAAGTCTTTATTAAATGGCGATTTTTTTTTTGCTCCCATGTTGCATTTGTATCTTATGGGGAGCTGAATAATTATGGAGATTGTGAGATTTGTGCTTGCTTTTAGCACCGTTTCGATTGAAATCTTGAGCAAGAAGTTGGATGTTGTTATAATTTGGTTCCCTTAGTTACTAGCTTTGCTTTTAACTCTGTTTTTATCCAAATTCATCTTAGCCCCTTCCTGCCCATACCTCACATATCCATATTTACCTCGGCATGTGTCATGGTCATTTGTTTGGTTGGAATGCATATGTATGGTTGTAGTGATTATTTTCATATTAGATTGCAGGCATGTTCTTATAGGTCGTAGTTAGGTGAGTGTCATTACATTTACTTCTTTTTATCTTTACATATACTCACTTGTGCTTATGTGTGATATGAGCGACCCGTGAGAGTCCATGATGATAAGTCTCTATAGTTGACGGTTCAGCAGTTTTTAACGACTACATAACTCGTTTGCATGATTCATATTGCTAGTTGATTGTTAGTTGTTGCATTAAATTGGTTTAGGCTTAATAGTTGTATTTCGCTCTGAGATTGAACTCGTTCCATTAGGTTTTAGGATTGAGTCTAGTTCTTGCTTGGGGACAAGCAAGGGTTTGGTTTGGGGAAGTTTGATGCGTGTCTTAAATATGATGTTTTACACCCCATTTTACACGCATTTCAGAGCTCAATCAAGTAGTTTATGCTACTATTTTCCCTATTTCCGTCTACTTTCATGTTTTTGTATTATATTGCAGAAATGTGAAGAATCCAGCGGGAATCGAGCCGAATCCGTCCCTAAGTACCTTGCATTGCATTTGACGTGAAGTATTTACTCAAGAAACGAACTTGGTGCGCATTTCGAGGCCTGAAAGACAACTTTAAGAAGAATTTTGAAGTGACTACCAGCTACAGTGGTCGATCGATGATGCCTATGGTCGATCGACGAGCACGATGATCGAAGCTCTTTACAAAAGACGTATCGATCGATCGATCGAGCTATATGGTCGATCGACCAGACCGTCATTTTGACGGGAATTAAAAGAATGAGAATTCCAAAGCCCATTGTAATTAGGTTTTAGGAATAAGTGTTACGTTATATTCCTATATAACGTAACCTGATGTTTTCAGATTATAATGAAGTCTTTTATCATCAAATTAATTAGGGTTCTTTAGTTGAATTTTCCGTCAATAAGTTTCCTTTTGCATTCGGTTTTGATCCTTTCTCCGCAATTCCTCTTTACGGTATTCTCTGTTCCAATATTCAATTCTATTGCTTTCATCCGTAGTTTAGAATTGCTAGGTTAGATCTCCCAAAGCCGAATTATCGTTTCATGTTAATTGTTTATTTAATTAATTTAAGTATGAATTCGATTGTTTTATTAGTTAAATTTATTGCTGTTATTATCAATATCATGAGTAGATAAACCCCATGTGCTAAGATGTAGGGGAATTGTAGTGTAGGCGGCGTAAAATTAGTAGACCTGAAATCGCGCCATGGTCGATCGACCTGGCCTACCTGGTCGATCGACCGGCTCCGTGAGTTTTACTTCGTTTCAATTAATTTAATTGCTATATTTGACGAATCGAGTGCACGCGACTAGTTGAATGCTTAGAAATTGACCGACCCGATAAGATCGAAAGATAGGGGAGGGAAATAGACTACCTAATTAAGACGACTAAATTAATAAGATCGAGAGATAAGTTAATTTAGGCTTTTCAGTCACTATTCAGGACGAAAGTTAGCATTAGTGATATTAGGGACCTGTAGCTAGATCGAAAGATGCTACCTGTTAAGAATGGACCGAGAGGACTTCTTAATTTCCCGTCTTACGTGACTATTTCAGACTTACCTAGGATACTGCCGCCGAAACTACAGTGAACCGACCATCTTAGTACCCTTTTAATATTTGATTTCATACATTGTCATTCATTGCTCATTTATTTGCTTAGTTTACTTTTAAATTTCATTGCCATTAGTTATAGAACAATTCAAATCAAACCCCCACATAATTGTTACCTTAGACTAAAATTAAGACAACTATTAATTGCATCACCTCTCTGTGGTTCGACCCTGACTGCCACTAGCTATAGTTGTAGTTTGGACTATAAATATTATCTTTGGTACTCTACGACGGTATCAGGCGGGAAGGGTCACTTTGATCCAATCCACCCTCTCAACCATACCGAGTTATGCGATCCAAACTGCAAAACTGCCCCAGTCTACTTGTGATGACATTGATAAAAGAGCAAGACGGTTTCTATGGGGTGGATACCAGGATAAAAGATATAATACTACGGTTTTATGAGTCTCGGGGTACTCTATCGAGTGGGCCTTACTCTGTCGAGTAAGGGTGTTTTGTTTTACTGAAACAAAGAGTCATGTTCAGAGGGTACTCGATCGAGTAGCCTTGGTACTCGATCGAGTAAGTGGCACTCGATCGAGTACGTTCGTTACTCGATCGAGTAGGTCGGGTTACGGGGGTTAATTGACGGGTTTTGTTAATAAAGCGGGTTAATATATAATAAGTTCGTCATCTTCCTAAAACACTTTTGCTAAAACCTAATTCACTGTTTAAGAGAGTTTTCAAGTACGTACGTTGTTTTGCTATTCCGCTTTATTGACAAATGCCGGAGCTAGAGAGGTCGGATTTCATCTTTCTTTGTGTCCTTGTGATCCTTGCGTCGAGGGTAAGATCTACATACCAATTTTATAGCTTTTAATGAACTTTGTTTAAACCCTAATTTGGGGCTTTTGGTGGTTATTGTAATTGTTAGTAATTATATGATTATGTGAATAGGAGGAGGATTCGTAGAAGAGCATTTTTGAGACAGCTGTTTGATCGTCTGCTGCTTGTTATTGCATTTCAGGTAAGGTTTTCCCTACTCAGTATTAGTTACATGATATGTGTGGTGAATTGTGCTGTAGTTAGTGTTGTTGATTGTTTCAGACGATTGTTGAGTTGTATTGTGATTGCTGATTGTCTGTCTGTGTTCTTCGGGGCGTGTCCCTGGCTGAGTGGAGTCACTTGCGGGAGTGGCTTCATGCCCATGATTTGCCTTCTGTGGAACCCGCCACAGAAGGGATGTGCACATTAATGGATGTGGGTTTATCGCTCGATGGAGATGAGCGGGGATTTGGTGGGTACGGCTGCGGTCCCCCACTGGCGGTGTGGAGTATCTATTGCGATGGGTACTCTGGCAGGGCTACACACTTTAGTGTGTAGTCAGTTACGTGGTGATTGTTCATGGAGATCGGGGTTTGATGTGACGATTGTGCTGTTTGGTAATTGTTGTATTGTATATTGTTTTGTGTAATTAGTACTGACCCCGTTTAATTGTTTTAAAAACTGTGGTGATCCATTTGGGGATGGTGAGCAGTTACTGAGCAGGTTTGACTAGAGGCATTTAGGCTAGCTGGGATGTGTCACCACGAGCAAAATAGAGTCTTCCGCTGTCACACTTTATTTGTTTAGACCTTTGGTTTTTGAGAACATGTATTGTACCTTTTATCGGTTTGGTTTGGACTTGTAATCACTTTAAACAGTTTGGCTATTTAAATTATGTTTCTTTATTATCATTTGATTATCATTGCCTCGGGAAACCGAGATGGTGACGTTCTTATATCTGAGTGGTCCCGGTAAGGCACTTGGAGTATGGGGGTGTCACAAAGTGGTATCAGAGCGACGATCCTGAAACCTGAAACCAATGAATCTAATGAACATAAGGAGTCAATTAAAATGAACCCGGGGTAAAGGTTATAGGAGTTAATGCAAAGGCTTGGGAGACGTCCTAAAGTCGCGAACACCCCTGCAATTTTGAACCGGTCACATGGGGGTATGTGTCAGGGTCGTAAGTGTTGTCTTTTGTTTTGTATGTGTACCTTATAACAAGTATTGTGAACTGTTGGATGTGGGATGTGGAGAATTGGGAGTATGGATAAAAGTTGAAGGGAATGTGTTTGCATGTTGAATTGAACGAAAAGTATGTTGCGTGTTTGTAATGTGGCATTTTGATAACATGAATTGATCGTTTTAATGATTATATAAGGAGTTGCGCATATTTGCATGCGTAGTTACGATTATTTTGTTAAACTTATAAAACTTGTATATTATGTTGGGAAGGTGAGATGAACATGCGGGTAGTTTATACGAGTCTGCATGACTTGATCGAGTGGGGGGCACTCGATCGAGTGGGTGTGACTCGGTCGAGTGGGTGTGACTCGGTCGAGTAGGTAGTTTGATGTTTTCTGGACAGAACCGTGTTTTTGGGTACTCGATTGAGTACATAGGGGCACTCGATCGAGTAGGGGGCGCTCGATCGAGTGTCTGGTCAGCTCGGCCGAGTATGTTTTTGGGCAGGATTTTGATCAAGTTCTGGAGTCGAGGCACTCGATCGAGTAGGTTGGGCACTCGATCGAGTGGCCTCAACTCGATCGAGTGGGTTCTGGTACTCGATCGAGTGAGGTCTGGGCAAGTTGTATACGTGTTTTGGGTTATGGTATGCGTGTTTATATTTACTTTTTCTTATATAGTTACAAGATGCCGCCAAAGAGAAACGCCCTTTATGCTAGAGTTGAGAGCATGACCACCGATGACATAGTTAAGATGTTGGAGCACCAAGATGCTCTTACGAAAGCTTTAAAGAGAATGGGGAAGGATAAGGATGTTGATAATTCAAAAATTAGTCTCTACATAGCGAGGTTTAACCCAAAAGAGTACAAGGGGACCGGGGAGCCAATTCTTCTGGATAATTGGCACAGAGAGATGGAGAACATCCTGGATTTGGTGCACTGTCCGGATGAGATGAAAGTGGAACAAGCTGCGTTCTACTTGAGGGAGGCGGCAGGTGAGTGGTGGGACAAGGTATAGGTGAACTCTAGGGATATGTATGCGAGGCATAGGTTACCTGCTATTCCTTGGGAAGAGTTTAGAAAGGCTATGAGGCAAGAGTTCGTGCCGGAACATGTGAGGAGTAAGCTGAGAGAGGAGTTCGATGGGTTTAAGATGACAGCTCACATGACGGTGGCTGAGTACTCCTGACAGTTTAATGAGAAGGCTAGGTATGCTGAGGATATGGGATTGAGTGATGAGAACCTAGCTCTGAGGTTTGAGAAGGGGTTGAACCCCAAGATCGTGGAGAAGTTACATGTGGGAGTCCTTACGGATGTTAAGGAAGCTTATGAGAGAGCTGGGAGGGCTGAGCGACTAGTGGAGATGGCCCGAGAGAGGGGTGCTGAGAAAAGAAAGGCTGAGAGTGAGGGAGTTGGCCAATCCAACTATAAGAAGGGTTACCACACTCAGGCGAGAGCATATTCATCGGGCTCGGGGTTTAGTGCTGGGACTTCTTTCGGGAGAGGCCGTGGTAGTAGTAGGGGTAGCTGGGGTATGACCTGCTACAACTGTGGCGGTACGGGCCACAAGAGATATGAGTGCACTAGTGCGGTGAGTGGAGGTCATCAAAGGCCGGGACAGGGGAGCTTTTCTCAGGGTCCTGCAAAGAGTTATGCGAGCAACAGACCAGCTGGGTCATGGAACAACATGGGAGGTCAGAGCAACAACGGTAGGGGGAACCGCAATGGCGATAACTCTTATCAAAAACCTGCTACGAACACCAACAACAACCAGGGGTCGGGTGCTAAACCGGCTACTTCAACTAGTACTGTCCAGGGAGGTGGGCAGAAGACCAGTGGCAAGTTGTTCATGATGGAGAAGAAAGAAGCTGAGGACGACGCTCATGTTATCACTGGTACTTTTCTTGTTAACGGTGTTTATACCTTTGTTTTGTTTGATTCGGGGGCATCACAGTCGTTTGTATCTTCGAGTCATGTTAAACAGTTGGGTCTGAGAGAGTATGAGTCTGTAAGAGAGGAAGTTTTTATACCGTCGGGTGAGTCTGTATCGTGTGAGAGGTTGTATAGAGATGTTTCCATGATAGTTGGGCAAGTTGATCTACTTGTAGACTTGCTAGAGTTTCCTTTAGGCGGTTTTGAGATGATAGTCGGGATGGATTGGTTAGGAAAGTACAAGGCTAAGATAAACTGTCATCAAAAGAAAGTGTCTCTAAGAGGTCCTAAGAGCATTAGTGTGTCTTATCGTGGGTTTGTTGTCAAACCCAAAGTCAAGTTGATTGCAGCTGTGACCTTGAAGTCCTATCTGAGGAAGGGGTGTCCGATGATCTTGTGCCATGTGAGAGATGACAGGATGGAGAGTCCGACAGTTGATCAGATACCAGTTGTGGGGGAGTTTTCAGATGTCTTTCCATATGAGATTCCGGGGTTGCCACCGAAGAGGGAGATAGATTTCAGTGTTGAGCTGAAATCGGGGACGGGGCCAATCTCTAAGGCACCGTACCGGATGGGTCCTATGGAGTTGGAGGAGCTCAGGAAGCAGCTAGATGATCTGATAAAGAAGGGATACATTAGACCTAGTGTATCACCGTGGGGAGCACCAGTTCTTTTTGTGAAGAAGAAAGATGGGAGCTTGAGGTTGTGCATAGATTACAGAGAGTTGAACCGTGTGACGGTGAAGAACAAGTATCCTTTGCCAAGGATAGATGACCTGTTTGATCAGTGGAGTGGTGCATTAGTCTTTTCCAAGATTGATTTGAGGTCGGGGTACCATCAGGTGAAGATTAAAGAGGAGGACATACCAAAGACAGCATTCACGTCGAGGTATGGCCATTATGAGTATGTGGTGATGCCTTTTGGGTTATCTAATGCACCTGCTGTGTTTATGGATTTGATGAACAGAGTCTTCAGTCAGTTTTTGGACAAGTTGTAGTGGTTTTCATCGATGACATCTTAGTCTATTCTAAGACTAAGGAGGAACATGAGGAGCATCTTAGGATTGTGTTGCAGACTTTGAGGGAGCATGAGTTGTATGCCAAGTTGTCCAAGTGTGAGTTCTGGTTAGAGAAAGTTGCCTTTCTGGGGCATGTGATTTCAAAGGAAGGGGTAGCTGTGGATCCTGCAAAGATTGAGCCAGTTACCAAGTGGGAAGCACCAAAGAATGTAGCTGAGATCAGAAGTTTCTTGTGTTTAACTGGATATTACAGACGGTTCGTGAAAGATTTCTCCAAGATTGCTAGACCTATGATAGCTTTGATGAGGAAAGAGAACATGTTTCGCTGGGTTGAAAGTTGTGAGACGGCGTTCCAGACATTAAAGGAGCGTTTGACCACAGCTCCAATCTTAGCATTGCCTGAAGGGAGTAAGAACTTTGAGGTTTATACAGATGCCTGAAAGAACGGGTTGGGATGTGTGTTGATGCAGAACGGTAAAGTGATTGCCTATGCTTCTAGGCAACTGAAGCCTTATGAGGAGAACTATCCTACACACGATCTGGAGTTGGGTGCAGTTGTGTTTGCTCTCAAGATTTGGAGACATTGCCTTTATGGGGCGACCTTTAAGGTATTTTCTGATCACAAGAGTCTCAAGTACATCTTCACTCAAAAGGAGTTGAACATGAGACAGAGGAGGTGGATGGAGTTGATTGGCGATTATGACATGGATATTATCTACCATGAAGGGAAAGCCAATGTAGTTGCAGATGCTTTGAGTAGGAAGAGTGTACATTCTTTGTGCACAGCTATATCCTTGATGAGGTTGAGAGATGAGGTTGGGAAGTTTGGGATACATATGATCCAGAAAGGGGATGCCATGGGAGATTTGACAGTGCAGCCTGATCTATATGATGATATTCGAAATAAACAGGTGTTAGATCCCAAGATGGTAGAGTGGAGAGTTGGAGTAGAGAAAGGGACAACGTCTAGATTCTCTATTCATACAGACGGTAGTTTGAGGTTTGATGGGAGATGGTGTGTCCCTAATGATGAGGAGCTGAAAAAGACAATCATGACAGGTACACCATACTCGGTACATCCAGGTGGTGACAAGCTGTACAAGGATTTAAAGAAAACTTTCTGGTGGCCTGGGATGAAGAAAGAAACAACTGAGTTTGTGGCTCGTTGTTTGACATGTCAGAGAGTTAAAGGGGAGCAGCGACGACCACAAGGTAAGATTCAGTCCTTAGAGGTACCTGAGTGGAAGTGAGAATCCATCTCCATTGATTTTATCGTAGGTTTGCCCAAGAGCCAGCAGGGTAACAACATGATATGGGTTATAGTGGATCGACTGACCAAGTCAGCTCATTTTGTGCCAATGAAAGATACAGGGACTAAGGCACAATTAGCTATGGCTTATCGGAAGAATGTGCTAAGGTTACATGGGGTGCCAAAAGACATAGTATCTGACAGAGATGCGAGGTTTATCTCAAGGTTTTGGAAAGAGTTGCAGGAGTCTTTGGGAACGACATTGAAGATGAGTACAACTTTTCATGTTGCGATAGACGGTCAGACAGAGAGAACAATCAAGACTCTTGAGGATATGTTACGAGCTTGTGTGATGGATTTTGGTGGTAGCTGGGAGCAGAGGTTAGATTTGATCGAGTTTTCCTACAACAGCAGCTATCACACTAGTATTGGCATGGCGCCATTTGAGGCTTTATATGGGAGGAGATGTAGTAGTCCGATTTGTTGGGACGACAGTGCTGAGGCAGTGGTTTTGGGACCAGAGATAGTACATGAGATGGTTGAGCAGATTAAGATGATCAGGGAAAGGATGAGAGCAGCTAAGGACAGGCAAAAGAGTTATGCAGATCTACATCGCCGGGATATAGAGTTTCAGGTTGGGGACAAGGTTCTTCTGAAAGTGTCTCCTATGCGTGGGGTCATGAGATTTGGGAAGAAAGGCAAGCTGAGTCAGAAGTTCATAGGACCATATGAGATCTTAGACCGGGTTGGAGAGGGTGCTTACCGTTTGGCTCTACCGTCTTCTTTGGATAGGGTGCATAATGTGTTTCATGTATCTCAGCTGCGGAAGTATGTGAGTGATCCGTCACATGTGTTAGAGGCAGAGAACATAGAGCTAGATGAGTCCTTGTCTTACCTTGAGGTGCCTAAGCATATTCTTGACCGGAAGGTTAGGAAAACTAGAAATGGTGAGACGGTCTTGCTTAAGATTCTTTGGTCTAATCATGAGGTTGAGGAGGCTACATGGGAGGCAGAGGAGTCCATGAGAGAGCGCTACCCGTTTCTTTTTTATCAGGTATATGGTTACGGGGACTTAACCTTGTTTCTTTTAGGAGGGTAGGAGATGATCGCGAAGAGTTTTCGCATCTTTTTATGTTGTTTTTGGGTATAGTTAGTAGTGAGTTGTGTCGGGTTGAGTTTGGGTTGGTAGCTTATGTCGGAGTTTTGTGTTGAGTTTTGTTTTGGTTGTAGTGTCGGGAGTATGGTAGTATGTTTTTATTTTGTTGTGGTTTGAACTTCGGGGACAAAGTTCTTTTTAAGGAGGGAAGACTGTAATACTACGGTTTTATGAGTCTCTGGGTACTATATCGAGTGGGCCTTACTCTGTCGAGTAAGGGTGTTTTGTTTTACGAAACATTAGTCTGTTTGTAGGGTACTCGATCGAGTAGCCTTGGTACTCGATCGAGTAAGTGGCACTCGATCGAGTACGTTCGTTACTCGATCGAGTAGGTCGGGTTACGGGGGTTAATTGACGGGTTTTGTTAATAAAGCGGGTTAATATATAATAAGTTCGTCATCTTCCTAAAACACTTTTGCTAAAACCTAATTCACTGTTTAAGAGAGTTGTCAAGTACGTTGCTTTGCTATTCCGCCTTATTGACAAATCCCGGAGCTAGAGAGGTCGGATTTCATCTTTCTTTGTGTCCTTGTGATCCTTGCGTCGAGGGTAAGTTCTACATACCAATTTTATAGCTTTTAATGAACTTTTTTTAAACCCTAATTTGGGGGTTTTGGTGGTTATTATAATTGTTAGTAATTATATGATTATATGAATAGGAGGAGGATTCGTAGAAGAGCGTTTTTGAGACAACTGTTTGATCGTCTGCTGCTTGTGATTGTATTTCAGGTAGGGTTTTCCCTACTCAGTATTAGTTACATGATATATGTGGTGAATTGTGTTGTAGTTAGTGTTGTTGATTATTCCAGACGATTGTTGAGTTGTATTGTGATTCTTTGATTGTCCATCGTGTTCTTCGGGGCGTGTCCCTAGGGCTGAGTGGAGTCACTTGCGGGAGTGGCTTCACGCCCATGATTCGCCTTCTGTAGAACCCGCCACAGAAGGGATGTGCACATTAATGGACGTGGGTTTATCGCTCGATGGAGATGAGCGGGGATTTGGTGGGTACAACTGCGGTCCCCCACTGGCGGTGTGGAGTATCTGTTGCGATGGGTACTCTGGCAGGGCTACACACTTTAGTGTGTAGTCAGTTACGTGGTGATTTTTCATGGAGACCGGGGTTTGATGTGACGATTGTGCTGTTTGGTAATTGTTGTATTGTATCTTGTTTTGTGTAATTAGTACTAACCCCGTTTAATTGTTTTAAAAATTGTGGTGATCCATTTGGGGATGTTGAGCAGTTACTGAGCAGGTTTGACTAGAGGCATTTGGGCTAGCTGGGATGTGTCACCATGAGCAGAATAGAGTCTTCCGCTGTCACACTTTAGTTGTTTAGACCTTTGGTTTTTTAGAACATGTATTATACCTTTTATCGATTTGGTTCGGACTTGTAATCACTTTAAACAGTTTGGCTATTTAAATTATGTTTCTTTATTGTCATTTGATTATCATTGCCTCGGGAAACCGAGATGGTGACGTTCTTATACCTGAATGGTCCTAGTAAGGCACTTGGAGTATGGGGGTGTCACAAAAGAGGTCTTAGCCTTGTATCCCGGGACTTGGTCACAAAGGAAAAATCGGCAGGGGGCTGGGAATTCGTTTAATGAGACAAGTCAATACAACGTTTATGGCGAAACTGGGTTGTCGTATGATATCGGAACCAAATGCTCTTTGGGAGAGAGTACTCCGTCATAAATATTGTCAAGGAAGATGCGACTTACAAATGTTTGAGCCCAAATCTTCAAGCTCAAACGTTTAGAAAGGAATTGTTGAGGCAGTTGATACTTTGAAGAAAGGCTTACATACATCGATTGGTAATGGTAGGAAAACATACTTTTGGCGGGATTGTTGGGTGTCAATCAACCTTTGATGGAGTATATTCATTTATAGCAGTACCCTTTGACATCGCCAATTGTATAGTAGAAGAGATGTGGGAAGAAGGCACAGGATGGAGATGGGAGGTCTTTGCGGAATTCCTTCCAACAGAATTATTACAAACAATTGCCTCCTATGAAGTTATGCGTAACATTGATAATGATGATGAGTTATATTGGGAACCGATTTTGTCGGGATGATTCACCATTAAGTCAGCCTTACGCATCATTCGAAATAAAACGGAGATGGAAGATGAAGTGTTTTGGAAGTTGTCGTGGAGGATATGGGCTCCCCAGCGCATTCGAATCTTCCTAGGGTTAATACTTCATGATCAGGTTATATCGAATGTGAATAGAGCAAAGCGAGGTTTCATAGATGATCCTAGATGTGGGAGATATGGTGTAGTAGAAGAGTCCACCTTACATATTTTACGAGATTGTCGAGAAGCAAAGAAGGTATGGACTTTATTTTCGTCATCCATTTTGAATAATTTTTACGAGGGCACATCTCTACGCTCTTGGGTTATATCGAATTTAACGATACATAAACACTCAGGTATGAACTCTTAGCTAACGGTTTTCGTGATAGTGGTATGGTGGATTTGGCGATGGCGGAATTGTCGCAGTTTTGATAGAGGTAGTGAGGTCCCGGAGAACGTATTCACGTTCTTAATGCAACGTGTGTGGGAGGTGCAGAATGCGAAGGAATCGAAGGATTTGCTAGTGGATGTTAGTGTGCCGAGGTATAAGGAAATTTTTATTTGATGGATAGCTCTGCCTCATGGATGGGTTGCTCTTTATATTGATGGCGCTTCTAAAGGGAATCCTGGACTGTCAGGAGCAGGGAGCGTTTTTAGAGATACCGCAAGGAACATTTTGGCTGCATTCACGGAAAGATTGGGTCTCGCGACAGTAACGAGAGCGAAGTTGATGGCCCTTAAAAGGGGCTTGGTCATAGCAAAGAAGAGATTGTTTCACAAACTGGTTATTCAAACCAATTCTCAACCTATTATTAATTTGTTGAAAGCGGTGGATATGCTACCTTCCGCTCATGCTCACCTTGTCCAAATTTGAAAATGCTTCTTCAATGACCATCCGGAGAAGGTCGAGATCCACCATATTTATAGAGAGGTGAATGCTTGTGCAGATTGGCTAGCTAATGTTGGAGTGAACTAGACGCAACAGGTGGTCGTTTGGCAACCTGATGATATACCGAACCATTTATTTCGGTGATGCAACAAGATGTTGGAGGGGTATCATAGCCTATATGCTACTTAATTTTTGTCTTTGTTGTTTAGTTTCTAGTAGTTAGTGTCTCTGTCTTTTAAGAGTTCTACCCCGCTTCGTGTAACCAAAATAAAAATAAAATAAAGACTAATTGATGAAGTGTTCATTGTAATTGCTCTCCTTTATTCCTCATCTAAGTAATCCGTATACCTCAATTTACTAGCTTGTGCTTATATTCCCAACTTTCTTACAATCTAAATCAAAATCACTCATCTTCTGCCCTAATTTTTTCCCCTACCCAGATAAAAAAAAAATCAATCATTGAGCAAAATCCTAAGTACCCAGATAAAATATTCCAATCTTTGAACAAAATCGAAAGTACCAAGATGATAAAGACTTTTAACTTTAAAGGGGAGTTTGGTTGGAGGTCTATAAGAAACAGAAAGGGAAACAAAGCTATTGATTTCCTTTGTTGGTGTTTATTTGACACAAACAAAGAGAATGAAATTCCCTTCTTTACCTCTCAATCCATCTAATTCCTTACCCCCCACCCCCCCAAGGTATGAGATTTCATTACCCTTGTTACCCTTCAACCACCTTCTTTACCTACCACCACACTTCCGACTCCCACCACACCCGTCACCATCAAGACGCCATTGCCACCACTACCACCACCAAAATCACCACCACAACACCACCGCCACAACCACCATGACGCCACCATCACCACCACCACAGCCACCCCACTACCACCACCACCACCACAACGACGACGACGACGCAACCACCGCCACCACCACCACCACCACAACCACCCCACCTAAATCACCACCACCAAAACCACCACCGAAACCACCCCAGCCACCCCACCACAACAGCCACCCCACATAAATCACCACCGCAACACCACCTCTACAACCACCATGATGCCACCATCAACACCACCACCACCACAGTCACCCTACTACCACCACCACCACGCCACTGCCACCATCACCATCACTACCACCACAACCACCCGACCTTAACCACCACCCATACACCAAAATAAACCACAAACCACATGTAGACAACTCATTTCTGCACCTCCCACAAACCACCCGGTGATGATTGGGCCGCATGTTTGGTACGCGGAACGATTTATGACAGTTTGTAAGTTTATCGTCAAGTGATTGCTCAAACACTGGTGTCTACCTCTTAATTGTCATCTACGCGCCGATACGGTCGTTTTGACAGTAATTAGAGTACATTTGGAGTCCGGGCCTAAAACCGTCTTCATTTTCTGATAACCGCTAAAATCCCGAGTCAGAATGTTCTGGAATGTTCCGGATATTTCTAATCCATATTTCACAATCTTTTAATCTTTGGTAAAAAATTTCCCGTAATATTCATACAAAATATTAAGGAAAATAAGATTATTCCGTTATTCCATAAATTAAACACGGAAATCTTTCTTCCGCAGGAGGAAACCACACAGAACAGACGCAACGGTCTGCGCCTCTTCCAAGAGACGCAGTGACTGCTGCGCCTCTTCCCAAGTCCTTTTCTGCGTATTTTTCGTATCTTTTCATATCTTTTCGAGATTCACTTCCAAAGTTTCTCCGAAAACCCTAACTCCTTCACGTGATTAGTATAAATAGGAGCCTTTGCTCCTCATATTTCTCACGCGAGTGTCCGCCCTTCTCTTCTTCCTTTGCATTCTAGACCACGTTCTTACTTTTTGGCGTCTACGTGCTTGAACTTTCGACCACGTAAGCTCGGATCTTTCTGAGTACCAGCCTCGTTTTGCATGAACGACCAATTTGACCAACTCCACAACAATCAACATTAATTAATCTTAATCGTTTTCCTCTTACGAGGGCACTTTCGTTACATTCGAGTGGAGCATCACTAAAACATAAACTTAGTTCATCTCGTTTCGTCAAACATGTAAGTCTGAGGGTGTAAATGAAGGAAAAGTAGATCTATATACTTACATATTCATATATGTTATAATTTAATTTGTCATAAAATTAACTAATGATCTTATGCATGCAAACATTAAAACAAAATAAGGAAGAAACATTATTCTTACATTGTGATTTCGGTTCAAATGGGCACAAAAGAGATCTACTTCTCTTTTGTTCTCGAGCTTTCCTTTTGGATGAACAAAGATCCAAGTGTAGGATCTCTCCCAAGGAATTATACCCAAAGCTTACTCTTAATTAAAATTAATATTATAAGAACTAGTACAATATTAATCTTGTAGAAAATGACCCAAAAATATTATAGAACACTTAATATTTTCGGTTTATGGGAGAGGAAGATAGAAGCTTTTTATCTCTCTAAAATACTTGTTTTAGGTGAGTTAGAATGAATCAATAATACACTAACTAATGTAAGTAGTGTATATAAAAAATATAAGGCAAAAACCTTTGTTTTTCCTTTGTGAAAAACCGGGCAAGGAAGAGGAGGGAAGAAAAAAAAGAGCCAATGCATGCACTTGTTTACCTTCACAAGGTGAACTAGGGTTGCATGGCTACTAAAGCAAGTAATCATTATGTTCACCACTTAAATTATAAACACAATATTTAGCTTATGCTCCTCTAAATTTTGGTACATTAGATAATATGGGATCCATATTATTTTTGTCAATTTGTCTTATGTCACATGTCATATGTCACATAAATTTGTTATGTATTTTTAACATATTAAAAATCAACGTATTAGTAAAAATACGTCATATACAAAAATCGACTTAGTAATTCATAATTACTTGTACAAAAATATTTTACCGATTTATAAATCGTATTTATAATAATTCATTCAAATTCAATTGTTTCCTTAAACAATAATTTCATCTGAGCAATGATACAATTTGAATACTCAGACCGTATCTCATTTAATCACATTTTAATGAAATACGTAAATATAACTTCCAAAATTGTCCGTCAATTTTCAAGTAATTTAATTAACTCGTAATGTTATACGATTAATTAAATGATCAATTAAGAGTGTTGCCCTATAGGTATGACCTAGGGGGTCAACTGATCACCACCGTCACACGACAGTAATGTCAAACTCTAGTCAGCCAATCATTACCGATATATGTTGACCAGTTGACAGTAAAAATATAATACTTCCCAATTGTATTCTTTAAAATGAGACTTAAACATGTGATCATCTTGATCAACAGTCGTGATCGCATTATTGTCGAAGGACACATATTCCAACAATCTCCCACTTGTCCTCGACAAGTGTGCGTCACCAATTCTCTTGTCCTATTACTATCTCCCACTCAATGCAAGGTGTCTTTCAGGTCGTACTTGCAAGTGATCATATCGAGAGTGGTTTCCTCGATCTGGAGAATAACTGATTGACCGGATTTATCCACCATGGATGCATTCCGAGCGTGGCCACGCATTTCCAGTTCATTACTCCTCGAGTGGCCCTGAGATATTGTTATAACCCTGACTAGGGGTGGACAATTCCTATCGCACTCATTCCCTTCGACTAGCCACAGCCATCATAACCCAAAATATGCCCATTTGACCCCATTTACGAAGGTCGTAGTAACACAAATCAAAGTTAATCTGAAACTGTGCCATCTTAGGCGAATAGTCTTTAGTCAAAAGAATCGACTCATTTGAATATTATAGTAGCTCTCGCCACGACCAGGCTATATAAATTTGCCAGAACTCTATAAGCGGTCACTGCCCGACAAAGTGTTCCTAACAGTCTGCCTATGTGATCGACTAGTCATCTCACATGACTCTATGACACTTGAACTTGCCATCAATCGCATCACACTCTAGTCACTTCGAGATGTCACCTTATACAAGTGACTATGGGCGAATACCATGCTAATCCATGTTCACTTTAACGGGGTTCAATTGTCTCTACAACCCGTTTGGATGTAACAAAGTATAATAAAAGAGTTTTGAAGTAAAACTCGAACGACAAATGTGATTATCACATATCAATAGTCAATGCCTGATTACTATTTCATGTTCTATAATCTAATTTGATCTTGTATGTAGTTGTTCATTTCAATTTAATTGAAATGACATGACTCATCATGTTAAGCCTATGAGAAGGCTTTGGTTAGTAGGTTTTATCAATTTCTTGTACCTTATTCAACCTTACTACATACTCGTTTTCCTTTGTAATGTATACCTTTGCATCACAAAACTTTCTGAGTACGTGTCGAGATCCAATCAAGACATAGGTCCTCTAGCCTAAGAATAGCTCCCACTGTTTTCACAGTGTGCGGGACTCTTCCTCCTGCACATCTCATGATTGCAAGTGTACTCAATTTCCGTTGTAAATATTTCTCATTGTTCTTTATTGTCTAGAACGATTCTAGAAAATCTACTTCTTAATTAACATAGCCACAATGGTATCTTAACCATCCTAATGTGTTTTGATTATGGTTTTGTCGGAAACCATGTGCAATCTCAATTGTCAATTGTCATTTGTGTAACACCCTTACACAAAATTGCATCATAAACATTTTGCTTTACTTCCTTAATGCTTCTGCAAGCACTTAAGGGTAATCTTTATCGCTTACTTGGTAAAGATTACTTAAATTCGATTTTGAAACAATTCATCATACTCAAAGTATATGAAGTGCTATACATCATTTCCTATTTAATTGATTCGGCAGCGGAAGCAAATGGAATCTATCAAATATGTTCAATTTAATTGAACTAGTCATGAATCTTATCAACATAAGACTTCTTATTGACGCTAATATCATATGGATTTATCTGCATAAATCTAGATATTAAAGATGTATTATATTACTCCAAAAGTCTTAAATCATTCTCAATGATCAATATGTCATCCACATATCGGACTAATTAAAATTTCCGTAACTCCCACTAAACTCCATGTATAAACACAACTTCTCGACTTATCGAGAAACTTTTTATCACATGATCAAAAATGTTGATTCCAACTCATTGATGTCCTACTTAAGACCCTCTCTTAAGTTTCACATTATCTTAGGATTGCAAGAATCTTCAAAACTCAAGACATGTATTGAATACATTCCTTCTAATTGAAGAAGTGGGTTTTAGATTCACTCGCTATGTATTTCATAATAATGAAACACAATCCCTAAGAAGATCCAAATAGACTTAAGCATTTCAACTGGTGCAAAACCCTTTGCAACCAATCAAACCTTGAAATCTCTCTTTATTAGTGCAAAAACCTTTTGCAACTAATCAAGCCTTTTATATTGGATTTTCATGGCTCTAAGCCTTGTAGTGAGTTGTGACTTAAACACTCTCATGTAAGTCATATGTTCATTACTTTCTAGAAGTAATCAATTTGAATCAAACGATTTCTTTTGTAAGTTATAAGCTCTTTACTTTCTTAAAAGTAGCATGTATTCATTATTTTCAACAAATGACGAATTTAACCTCCTAGGTTTTAAAGAAACAACGTCTTACACAAAACGTCTCATGTAGCCAAGAAAGACCAGTTTCTTGCGACATAACATCTTTGTGGCATTCTTTGTGGCTCTTGAATAATTTCCCCCACTCTGTCTTCTAGAAATAAACTTATATTTTAGAAAGACAACTTCATGAGCCGCAAACCCGTCGTACTCGTGATAATTGAAAGGGAAAAATGAGCATTTGTTTCTTGTGAAAACTTACAAACATGGTATCCTTACCATTTCATATCTCATATGATTCGATTTAGTGGAAAAATAATTTAGACAAAAATGATAATATCCCCAAAAGGATCAAGTAACTCAAAGTAACTTGATTGAACTCCAAACCATATCGAATAGCGTTTGATTTCTTATCCAACCACACATTATTCCATAATGCGTGCTAAGAGAGATTATCTTGTGATACTATATCACATTTTCTTTGGCTTATATCAAAGTATTCACTTTGATAATCCCATCACGACTAAATCGTGCTTCTTCAAACTTTTGAACTTCTTCAAAAATTTCTCTATTCACCTTATTAAGTGAACACATTAGCGTCAACTTAAATCGTTGGTAAAGAAAATGATCAACCTATTTTGGATCAATGATTTACAACCTCGATCTCCTTTTCAACCAAAAGGCACGAGACATCTTGCTTTGAATACAAGATACGCATATACCATTAACAATCTAATGGTTTCAAGAGTACTTGATAACTCTTTGCGTTCATCATTCCAAAATTTAAGGTTTAATCTTGGGTTACCAATTTGAGTCTTGCATCATCTTCATGATATATCGTTCTAGTTTGGTTTAGAATATTATCACCTTGATAATGGGCTAGCCATATATCAAATCGTGGTGTAAAGGGTCACAAAAGTGAAACCTCTTTTGTATCTTAACAAGTATGTATTCTTATTTAGAGTTTATGTACTTAATAGTCACAATTAAGAACAACTCCAAACCCGAAAACTAGATTGAGTACACAATGACTCTATCTCTCGACATCATTGATGCTAGTCGTCATATTCTAATCATTCTATGTATCAAGTACAACGATGTAAACCACCACCGGTTTCTAATATTGACGAAGTGGTACTAGCAAAATTTATGCCAATCATATAAACATTTAAAGAATAAGATCCTGTTAGATGTCCCACAACTAATTTGTTGATTCTTCAATAATTTGGGGTAGTTTCCTTTCTAGTGTCCAACATTTAAGACAATGGAAACTTTATCGGTCGGAATTGATAGGTTTAGTATCGTCATTCTCAACAACTTTACTTTTAACATTACCTTGTATCAATTCCATTATTATCTTTACTTTTTGAACCTCGTCCTCATCTTAGCGGTTTAAGAGAATGCTCCCACTCATTTCAATGAGTCTTTGCTTTGAGAAGCAAAATTGAATTCATGAAGATTACTCTTCATTTGTTCGTTTTAGTCTTAAAACTTTCATTGAAGTGGTTGCGTTATTTTGGTCAATTACGAATTCTGAAAATCTAATCACCAAAACAATTTATCGCTTCAAGGTACTTAATTCATTTAAGTATATGAAAAACAATCTATTGTAAGTAGATGTGTTAGTCTAGAATCAAAAACCTGTTTGATAATGAATAACATTAATCTATACTCCTTGCAAAAGATCCTTAGCAATGGTTCATTTGAGGTTTTAGAAGCAAATTCATATTTTATCTTTAGTTACGATGTTTTAATGGAGATTTTGAAAAAATCGAAATGATATCGTATATGAATTGTGGTAAAGAAATAGAACAATATGACAACGGAATAGAGGAAAACTTAACATTTATCGTTATAATAATACTTGTAAATAACAAGTAAAACATTTACATAGTGACCTCTACCCAACTATGATAAATGATTCCAAGACCCAAATTCATATTGACTTAGGCACGGTGGGGCCGATACATCCTTTATCAATATAACTAGGTGGATTAACGTTTAATCGATTCTACTTTTAGAACTCTTGGTCGATAATATTACATTAACATTTATCTTTAGCCCAAAACACATCCGACAAGGGCACGGTGGGGCCGATACATCCCTTATCAAAAAACTTTTGTTGAGTTCAATCCAAATTTCGAATAAATGTGTCCATGATCCAAACCCACATTAACTTGGGCACGGTGTGGCCGATACATCCCTTATCAACATGAATTCGGTGGATAGACATTTATCACCCACTTCCCCTACGTAACAAGGTTTGTACCCCGGTGGGGCCGAGCGCACTCCCTCGCGAAATAGGTTTTCATGGTTTCTACTATTTGGCAAGGCTATGTCTCAATTAATTGTTTTAGCGAGAGGTCATGTCAATTTATTATCTATCACGTTTTAAGTGAACTAAAGCGGTGAACTACAATAATTTTAATTGACACGGTCGATAAACTCGATAAAATGACAATGCATGTTTTAGTTATGGCGATTTAGCGATGCATGCGACATATAAATAAAATGCAAGCATAAAATAAATAATCCTAGTATGGCCTTCCTAAAATAGAAAAACTATTTAACTATTACATATTCGGAAACCAACTCCATTGGTCCCTTGAACTTCGGTTGTGACACGCATCTCGAGGTAACACCGTCTTTATGTATCACCATCTTGAAGAAATCCGTCTTTCGGAACTCCGAAGTAAATAAAATTACATAACAAATTACATAATTTCCTATTATACATTTGTAACTAAAATAAAAATAAATCTATTAAATTACAAAACGGTGATACGAGATCACAATAAATTACAACCGAATCGATATTCCCATACATTTCGGGTAATACCAATTAAAAACTAAGGCCATACTAAGTAAAATTACATAATTCAAAATTACATAAATTAAAATAATGACAATCATAAAGAAAATGCAGCATTATAATATGTATGAACATGCTCAATTTTATGCTAAATCGCCTTTAATTAGCCAATATCGTATATTACTCGGTTTTTACGGATTTGCGTGATTTCAACATTTTACAATCACAAAAAATACATAAATACATAAATTCATATTTATGCATAAGTTAATTACCCTAACTTCTTAGGACTCAAAATTTAGTCTTCACTAATTATTTGACCATAATTAACTCATATTTATAAAATTGTTCATTAATGGACCAAAAATTACAAAAATAAATTTCAAATAAATTCAAAATTTGAAATTTAAACTCATGAACATTCTGGAAAAATACCATGACACTCATAATGTTCAAAAACTTAGGTTAAAAATTTCTAAATTTTTCCGGAAAAACAATGTTGCGGTTTATCGGTTTTAACTAAAATAATCATAAAAACATGAGAAAAATTTTATTCATCAACTTTTCAATTTTAGATCTGAAAAAGATAATAAAATGCAACATATTATGTTTTTATTTAGTCATAGAGTATGTTTTATCAATATTTCACTAATAATGTCACTATTGATGCTATTTTTCTTCAAAAATCCATAAATCATGCAAAAAGACTTCACTATAGCCTATTATTTTACACACATCTTGTAAAATTGCATGTGACAACATACTAAATTTCTATGACCAGATTCGAAAATTTTCTCATATTAACCTATTTTTCACCTAAATCCGAATTTAATAATAAAAAATCCATTTTTCGAGCATAAGAAGTTCAAAAATTATGAAAATTTACAGGTTATCTCATAATAATATATGTGACAACATATCCAAAAATCACTGGAAAATTCAAAGTTTAGCTATTTTTAGTCCGAAAATGACATTTTTACTCATAAAATCATATTTAAATGCCATTATTGTATAATATGAACAATAAAAATCCGTAAATTAACCAAAATATCCTAAAAACATTTTAGGACCAGAAATTTTAACATGTATGGATTAATTTCATGATATATCATAATAACACAAATTATTCAAGTTTTATATGTTATTCTTATAACTCGGAAAAACTTTTAACCGATTTGCATGCAAACAACCATGGCTCTTGATACCGATTGAAGGAAAAGTAGATCTATATACTTACATATTCATATATGTTATAATTTAATTTGTCATAAAATTAACTAATGATCTTATGCATGCAAACATTAAAACAAAATAAGGAAGAAACATTATTCTTACATTGTGATTTCGGTTCAAATGGGCACAAAAGAGATCTCCTTCTCTTTTGTTCTCGAGCTTTCCTTTTGGATGAACAAAGATCCAAGTGTAGGATCTCTCCCAAGGAATTATACCCAAAGCTTACTCTTAATTAAAATTAATATTATAAGAACTAGTACAATATTAATCTTGTAGAAAATGACCCAAAAATATTATTGAACACTTAATATTTTCGGTTTATGGGAGAGGAAGATAGAAGCTTTTTATCTCTCTAAAATACTTATTTTAGGTGAGTTAGAATGAATCAATAATACACTAACTAATGTAAGTAGTGTATATCAAAAATATAAGGCAAAAACCTTTGTTTTTCCTTTGTGAAAAACCGAGCAAGGAAGAGGAGGGAAGAAAAAAAAAGCCAATGCATGCACTTGTTTACCTTCACAAGGTGAACTAGGGTTGCATGGCTACTAAAGCAAGTAATCATTATGTTCACCACTTAAATTATAAACACAATATTTAGCTTATGCTCCTCTAAATTTGCGGTACATTAGATAATATGGGATCCATATTATTTTTGTCAATTTGTCTTATGTCACATGTCATATGTCACATAAATTTGTTATGTATTTTTAACATATTAAAAATCAACGTATTAATAAAAATACGTCATATACAAAAATCGACTTAGTAATTCATAATTACTTGTACAAAAATATTTTACCGATTTATAAATCGTATTTATAATAATTCATTCAAATTCAATTGTTTCCTTAAACAATAATTTCATCTGAGCAATGATACAATTCGAATACTCAGACCGTATCTCATTTAATCACATTTTAATGAAATACGTAAATATAACTTCCAAAATCGTCCGTCAATTTTCAAGTAATTTAATTAACTCGTAATGTTATACGATTAATTAAATGATCAATTAAGAGTGTTGCCCTATAGGTATGACCTAGGGGGTCAACTGATCACCACCGTCACACGACAGTAATGTCAAACTCTAGTCAGCCAATCATTACCGATATATGTTGACCAGTTGACAGTAAAAATATAATACTTCCCAATTGTATTCTTTAAAATGAGACTTAAACATGTGATCATCTTGATCAACAGTCGTGATCGCATTATTGTCGGAGGACACATATTCCAACAGTAAATACTTCTTTATTTATTGTTATTTACTTTTGTAAACATCATGTAAGATTTATGTCGAAAGTACTTCTAAAACCGATTCGTAAAACCATGTTTCAAACCCTTTTTACGGATTAACAGGAGACAAACGTCGAGAAAGGACGCAGCAACTGCTGCGCCTCTTCGAAGGGACGCAGCACCTGCTGCGCCTCTTTGTGAGGCTGCCGCAGTTCCTGCTTCCTTTCTTCTTCCTTCGTCTTTTGATAATTCGATTGTTTTGTTTCGTTATCAATTGTTCATTGTTTCTTTAACACGATAATTTTAAGTATAATAATTTTAACATGTAAGTAATTCATTATTATCTAATTCATTATTAAATCCCGACTTTAATCCCTTATAACCAATATTTGCGGGTTTTCGTCATTAAAATAAATCCGGGTTGTAGAGATTCGATTCTTTCATATCGAGTTTCTTGAATTCGACCTTTGATATATTTCCATCTGTCTATTATCATATCCGTCATTAGTTCTTCATTAATTCGTCATATTTAACCTAATTAGTTCACCCATGTCACTAATCAATCTTTCATTCATGTAATTAATTCGTTTACATTCGTTTCATCCATGTTTTATCGTTTTTATGACTCATTCACATGTAATTAATGTATTAAATCACTTTCATCTGAGTCAATTGTTCATAATCAATCATTAAATTCACCCACGAATACTAACGATTTGCAGTTCCGGCTTCACAGCCAGAACTCAGCCTTGGAACAGACGCAGCAACTGCTACGCCTCTTCCAGAGGGCGCAGCTCTCCTGCGCCTGTTCCAGGTTGATTTCTGTCTCTGAACTTCCGTTCTGCCTTGACCTAGTTTAATTAGTTTACGTATGTAATTAACTATTATTCGTATTATCGCCTAATTCCTATTCGTTAATTCGTTTGTTTATTCTTTCTCAAATTATCCGTTTTAAATGTATTTTCGACATAAATCAATGAATCCGATGTAATTATTGTAATTCTATTTATTATATTTATTGTATTTCTTTTATTGTACCATTTGTGTGCCTTCACATGTAATTGAATCTAAATCCCTACTTCGACTTAATTGTATGCTAAATTAATTGATAACCGACTTAGTCTAATTCTCACATGCTAGGATAAATCTATTGGATGTTGCATTGCATGCATATAATCGACAATATATCGAGTATAGATAATTTCCCTAATCATTAGTAGAGCCCGCTATCGAGGCGGGCGGGATTAGGTGTTCGGTCAAAAGAGCTTCCTAATACATACCCTCACCCCTTACTCCAGATCTCTGTGAACATCCGTGTTCATTGGCATCCACGAGAGTCATTCTAGACATAGAATGCTAAGGGTAACGAGTTCTTGGTGTTCATGTCACTACTTTGTGTCTTGACATGGCACGAGGTATTCAAACGGTTTCCAATTTTCCACAATAAATTGGTGGCGACTCCACAAATGCAAACGCTTGTTTCCCAAGCGCCCCCGTGGGCCCGCGTCCACAGTTTGGCGACTCCGCTGGGGATAATACACTTATGTGTAGCCAAAAGGGTGAAACTTGAACAAGGTTAGGGAATAGTTTGTACAAGATAATTGTTGGTTTTCATAACTCGGTCTTCCTAGATCGTTTATTCGGCCTTCCTAGGCCCAACCCAACCCATTCGACCAATCGTCCTGTCTAAACAGTCCTAATTCTTATTTGGGCCTAAGGATGGATAACGATTGACGTCATCCATATCATGGTACTTACTCTTGTTTGTATCAAGGACTTTCACTACTTGAGGAAATGGACTAGGAATCGGCCTTACTCTTGTTTGGTACGAGCCTCTCCACAGACTTCGGGTTTGATTGTTCGGTATGGCAACCCACCCTTTAAACCAAAACCCTTTTAAATGCACTCAGCATCCCGTTATAATGCTTGTATAAATGTTTGTACCTTACGTGATCACCATTTCTAAACGAAACCATGACGATTTTTGTAAAATCAAAATCCCTTTAAAAATGTAAATTTTGAAAAAGCCAATGATTAGCGCAAAACCGAGTCAAAACTCTGTCCATTTTTCGAGTCAAAATTCCGGGCCCAAGCCCATTTCAAAACCTCACTTCGAGTCCACTCCTACAACTACACTATAGTCGGCTAGGACACACATTTTCAAACTTCGTCATTTCTTCAAAACTCACTCGACACAAGTGGCACACACCCACTTCATAAGTCAAAGCATTTCTTTCTTAGTAAGTGTGTTAGAATGGTCGATCGTGTTTTGATTCGTCGTCGATCTCTTATCTAGTTTCCAAGATGCCTGAAACAAGCGACGTAAGCACCGACCAACCCCAGAATGGTAATGATCAAATCCTAACCGCGCTAGCTCGCCTCCAAGTCACTCAAGATCAAGTGCACGACCGCCTCGATACAATCGAAGGCCGAATTTATATCGTAGAAACGAGGTTGCCTCCTCGGGAAAGTGAAGTAGATGATGGCTTTGTGAACACCTTCGGGGAAGAAAACCCTCCCATAGGAATGACTCGCAATGAGAAACGACTCCAATATTTGGAGGAACAATTGATGTATCTCAAAGGGGATGACATTTATAGAGAAAATAACCGTAAGTATGAGGCCGTGAGTTCCAAGTTGCCAACCAACTTCAACATGACGGATATTCCTAGATTTAAGGGGCACGAAAACCCTTTGAATCACATCCGTGCTTTCAAGGACTACATGTCTATCAAAGGCATCAAACCCGATATGTTCTTAAGGATCTTTCCTTCATCTCTTAACACCATCCCAAAGCAATGGTTCTACTCTCTAGAACACAAGAAGATCCCTACTTGGGAAGATGCCGCGATCGAATTTGCTAAGCAATACGCGGATAATGCTGAGATCCAAGTTAACATGCGCACTTTAGAGGTTCTTACCCAAAATGACAAAGAAAGTTTCACCGACTTCCTAAGTAGGTGGAGGAAGACTAGTACCCAACTAGTTGAACGCCCAGACGAAGCTACCCTTGTGGAGAAGTTCGTGGACAAACTAAAACCCATCTATGCGAGTCATTTGAGGTACCAAAACATCAAAACTTTCAAAGACTTAACCGTACTAGGGACAAGGATCGAAGATGACATCCGTAAAGGGCTCTTGTCCAAAACGGTAGGCCGAGGATATCAAGGCTCAACAAGTCATTCTTACGGCTCCACTAGCAAGACCGATGAAGTGAACCTCCTCGAGCCATCCAAGAAGAGTACCCCACCGAGGAAATTTACAAATCTTAGGGACACTTACTCCAATGCTCTAAAAAGGTTAATGAAACAAGGCAAACTCCAACCCATAGGCCCTACACCCGAACCTGAAAAGAAGTACAAGTTCTGGGACGAGAATTCATACTGCGAATATCATAGGGGTAAGGGACATGACACAGAAAAATGCTACAAATTGAAAAATGTGCTTCAAGACATGATTGAGGATGGTCGACTACCAATACCGCCGGGAGGTAAGCCCAACAACACTCAGAATCCTCTTGGAATTCTAGTGATCACAAGTGAAGAATGTACCTTAGATTGTTCACACCTCATTTCTCCAGTCGAAGATGAGATCCACGCGATCGAGAATGAAGGGTTCTACTCTACCATTTCCCCTACCATTGCCGACTTCATCGCATGGGCAAGGAGTGTGGATAGGCAAGTTTCGGAATTGGAAAATGTGGTGACAACTTTACATGACCCCAATGCAACACCTAAAGAACATGTGCCACTAATCTTCTCCCAAAATGCTAATATGCAAGAAGTAGTCCCCGTGGTTGATAAACTAATCGACCAAATTACACAATTAGAGGACGAGATCATGAGAATGAGGGAACTAGCTATAGTCAATGGAGTATGGGCCGACGATGATGAGGACGAGTATCTTATTGAACACTCCCTAGTCAAGGAAATAGTCCAAAATGGTGAAGACCAAGATGTGGACCACCTAACTCGTTCGGGGCGTCCATATCAAAGTACTACTCAAAATGGTCCAACCAACGTTATCACACCAAATGATAACGAAGATGACTCTACTGATCATTTGCTAAAGCAATTACAGAAGACAAAGGCTGATCTTTCAGTCTGGCAACTAGTAGCAAGCTCATTCCCACATCGCCAAGCTTTACTGCAAGCTTTGGCCAAACTAAATGTAGCACATAACTCCACACCCGACGATGTAGTCAACTTGGTCTTCCAAGAATCACCGAAACTAAGTAATCCTATTGATGCGTGTATTTTATATAAGGTTTTTACCTCATTTTTACACGCATTTCTGTACTATTTATGTAGCATCTGGTTACAAATACCCCCGAATATTCTACTTTGGTGCGTTTTATGTAAATTGCGGGAATAAACCAAAGAGGAGCTAAATCGAGCCTAAATTCGTCCCATTTGCATGCATTTATGGAGAACAAGGAGCCGGAGCTTGGAATCTAACACTTTGAAGACACGTGAGCTGGTTTCGGAATCTAACGTGCCAAAATAGCTCGATCGACTACTTTTCTAGTCGATCGAATGCTTTATATACTGAAGGTTACTCGATCGAGCAATTCGAGTATTCAATCGAGAAGACATTACAAGGAGTTGCTCGATCGAGTGGTTTAATTCCACTCGATCGAAGGGTTTGGTGTTTATTTACTCGATCGAGTGGTTTATTTCCACTCGATCGAGTGGTTTTTCCTGTATTAAAGTTTTTCCGCCTATTTTTGTATGGGCTTTTGTAATTTAGTTATGGATTAGGTTTAGAGGAGGATTTTTGTATACTACTTAATACAATAGACTGCGTAACTCTCTCATCATTCACTTTCACTCTATAATTTCCTACTGTTGCTTCCTTTCTCTTTTCTTCTACTCTTTGCTACTCAGATTTTGATTTGCGATTGGTATTATTGTTATTCAATTCCCTTTTAATTCCTTAATAATAATTGTTGTTATATTGCTACTTTTCTTTTATTGCTTCCATCATTACTCTATTCAATCTTCACTAGTTTTGTTATCATGTTTAATTCCTATTATCTATATGTTATTGTTGTTGATTCAATAGTGATGCATAGCTAATTTCCCCTGCTAAGACTAGGGGATCCATGATTATGAAGGGATAGTAATCGATTTATTAGGTTAATGCTGGTGTAGTCTTTGTTGTTAATTGCTGCATTTATCTGTATCTGTCTAATTGAGTCGACGCAATTAGGCATTTAAATTATAGTAAACCTTGACCTGGACCGAAAGGTTGGAAAGGGTGAGACTCGTAGCGAACAATAGGGCACTATAGTGAGGGCGAAAGCTAAGCTATTTGTGCTTTAGGGCGAATTGAGACCGAAAGGAGATATTCACTGCTCCTTAGACTATACTTGCGCTAACCTGAGACCTAGATTACTCGACTGAATGATCATGGTGAACCGTCTGTCTTAGCTTCTTTCCTTATCTGCTTAATCCTTTTCTCTCCCTTATTCTCTTTCTTACTCTCATTAGTTTAGAACAATACAATTAAAAACCCCCCAATTTGGTTACCGTGACGAACTTAGACAAAGCTGACATTTTCCCATCTCCATGTGGAGATCGACCCGACTTCCCTAGCTATATTAGTTAGAGCCAGTTGGTTATTTTTGATAGGTATACGACTGCCCTGTCACCTATTACTTTCTCAGATGAAGATTTGCCACCCTTTGGCGCTAGTCACAACTTGGCTCTTTACATCACTGTCGTTTGCTTAAAGAAGAATGTGCCAATGACCTTAGTAGATGATGGCTCCGCGGTCAACGTCATACCCTTGAAAACGGCATACAAACTAGGCATGAAAGAGTCGGATTGGACCCCTACCAATCAAAGTGTCCATACATATGATGGTACACGACGAAAGGTAGTAGGATTCGTTAACCTAACCATAGCCACAGGGCCAATTGAGCGAAAGGTTAACTTCCAAATAGTGGACATTGAAACTTCCTTCAACATACTTCTGGGAAGACCTTGGATTCACGCTTCCAAAGCGGTAACGTCCACCCTTCACCAAAAGATCAAAATCCCACTAAATGGCAAAATGGTGACAATCACTTCGTCACCCATCAAGGCAATAATCGAAAAGAAGTCAAATAATCAAGTCCTTGCGGATCCAGTATATGAACTTGGGGGCTTTCAAAACATAAGTGTCATAGAAAGTGAGTTGGCACCCCTATACTACGATCCCTACTCCAACTTGGTGGTCAACCACATACTCAAATCCCAGGGATACTTCCCGGGAATGCCTTTGAACCCTGCCCGAAGAAACACCTTCGCACCCTACAAGGAAGGCAACTAAAAAAGAATACCACTTGGTCTAGGATATAAACCCACTAAAGAGGAAGTTCTCGAGATGCTCGCTCAAGTTCAAAGTCGTAAGCACGTAGGAGTCCAAATGCGACCATATCTCCCTACCCTAAATGGATACTTCGTTAGGGAAGGAAGTCAAGAACTCTTTCACGGATTTCCTGAACCTTGGCACTACCTCAGAAAGAAGCTAGCCGGAATCGAGATCTTTCCCGATTGCTACTTCATTCCTCCAGAAATGGTTCCTACCGTGAAGGCTCGTCAAGCACCTTGCTTAGACGAACAAGCTGTTAGTCTACTATTTGGAGAAGATCGATTTGTTAGAGCCGCGCAGGATGAGATCATTACCATGATAATTCAAGACGATCACTTCAACCTTACCGCGTTAATCACAGAAACAAACGCGAACCAGCAGAAAGGATGGAGAAAATCAATCAAGTGGACCAACAATCAGGGAAGACTCTTTAAGCTCACCACTGGAGAAGGAGAGATGTTCAAAGGAGAACCAGAAGACGATGAATTCGAGTCAGAGTCAGAGTCGGAGTCTAGAGAAGTTACCAAGGAGTCTCCTCTTGTAGTCACCCCCATTCCCTTTCTTTCTCCTAGCTTAGCCTCAAATAGTAACGGTAGTTCGGGAAATATCCCAACAACTGTCCCTTTACCGCCGCTGATAACAGATCAGATGGCTTCTTTGTTTCAACTTTTCTCAAACTTTAATATGAATAAATCAGGTTCTGCTTACTCTTTGTGTTATCTTGAACGCAATTCTGTTTATGATGATACTGAGGATGACCCAGATCCGGACTCAATTGAGATACCTCCCTACATAGCCAAGGAAATACTACAAGAGGGGGAAGGGGGACCAGTAATAGAGAACACCGAACCCATCCACGTAGGAACCGAACTAGAACCCCAAGAACTTAGGATAGGGACTACCTTGAGCCCTACCGAAAGGGCCAGTTTCATAGACCTCCTACACGAGTTCAAAGACGTTTTCGCTTGGTCCTACAAAGACATGCCAGGGATCGACAGGGATATCGCCGAACATAGAATCCCATTTAAGCCAGGTTTTAAGCCCGTGAAACAGAAGCTTCGTCGAATGAGAACAGAATTGACTCTCAAGATTAAGGAAGAGGTCGATAAGCAATTCAAAGCCGGGTTCATCAAAGTTTCCGAGTACTCTAACTGGGTAGCCAACATAGTACCCGTACCCAAAAAGGATGGGAGAATCCGTGTTTGTGTTGATTTTAGAGACTTAAACAAAGCAAGTCCTAAAGATGACTTTCCTCTACCACATATCGACATATTGGTAGACAATACCGCAGATCACGCATTAATATCCTTCATGGATGGGTACGCGGGTTACAACCAAATCAAGATGGCCATAGAAGACATGAATAAGACTGCCTTTGTCACTCAATGGCAGACCTATTGCTACACGGTCATGCCGTTTGAGTTAATCAACGCCGGAGCTACATATCAACGCACCGCAACTACACTCCTACATGACATGATGCATAAAGAAGTTGAGGTATACGTAGACGACATGATTGTCAAGTCCAAGGATAGAGAAGGGCATATTGTGAATGTAACACCCCCATATTCATAGGAGCCTTAACTAGGCCTTCCTTAGCATATAAGGGCGTTACTATCTCGGTTGCCCGAGGTAAGTAATCATCAAAAGTCGATAAAAGAACATTTATAGTTATATTACAAGCGTTACAACCCACTTAACTAAAATAAAGATACAACTCGTGAGCTACACCCTATCTATATCGAAACTCGTGAGAACTCCTCCCGCCAGGACTCCAGCTATCAACAACATCAACACCTGCTAAGACCGACTGCTCACCATAAGGGATCACGGTAGACACATAGAAACAACAAGACAACCACACAAGGTCAGTACTGAGATAAGACATGACAATACCAACAACATCTATCAACACAACACGATACAATCAGTCACAGACACAATCACACCCACTCCAATCAACTGTCCACTGGACCAGCCCTGCCAGTGGGGGACCGCAACCGTACCCACCAAATCCCCGCTCATCATACCGATCGATAACCCTGTCCCATTAATGTGCACATCCCCTCCCGTGGCGGGTTCCACGGAGGGCGAAACTAGGGCGTGAAGCCACTCCCGCAAGTGACTCCACTCAGCCGAGAACGCATCTCGAGAACCAGAGACAAACAATCACAAACCGCTGCAATACAACAACAACCAACAAACTGTATGTACCAACCGACTACCGTATGTACGCTGCCACATAAACACAACCACCATACAACAACAATGACAAGATAACCGACACACTAGACTATCCACAGAAACTGAGTAGGCGAACCTACCTTTACGCAACTGCAACCATTCCATGCCAATACACGAAACATCCAGCAATCAAGCAACACCTATATACACAACACAATCATCTATCACTACCAAGCAAACCCTAACTGCAAAGACAAGGATACGGATGATGATGACGACATACCTACAAGGAGAAACCTGGCAAAAGACCGCTACCCGACTCAAGTTACGCTCTCCTAAGGCACAAGAACCTTCAAAGGTTTCCATGGAGGTTATATGGTGAAGGGAAGGGAAAGAGGCGACCTAAGGATTGAAGAAATGAGGCGGAAATGATTTGCGGATTTAACAAAACGCGATTATAAACCCTCGCTGAAAACCCGTTACTCGATCGAGTGTCCCACATACTCGATCGAGTGTCCCCTACTCGATCGAGTATCCGAGCTACTCGATCGAGTAGCCTCTACTCTATCGAGTACCACGCATAACTCACAACCCAAGGTAACTTGACACGCACTTCTAAGGATTATTACCGCTCCCTAAGGTCAGTCAACGCTGGTCAAAGGGTCTCTAAAAGGGCGGGTATTACAGTCTTTCCCCCTTAAAAGGAACTTCGTCCCCGAAGTTCAACTCATCTATCTCAAAACACAAGGTACGGAAACAAGGCAAAAACACTATTCCTCCGACATAGATCGCTACTCCCCGGACATACCCTCCCCCTTGTCGTCATCACCAACTGTCTAACACTCCATATAGAACCGGCACAACTAACGATTATCCAACACGCTACGAAACATGTCACTTTAGCACCACTATGTTACTTAACAATATAATTCTATTCCAACACACGACCTCATGACTATCGTTCAACTTTACTCCAACAAACAAGTTACTTCCACTAACAAGTGCCAATAATTATACTTCCATACAAGAGATGTGATTAAAGTCGTAAAAAACGTTATAAACAAACAACAACATAATTTCAAAATCGGCCTTTTTATTTTGCGACATTACTCTTCCCCTCTAAAAAGGAACTTCGTCCCCGAAGTTCGCCACCCAAACTACTACATATGTTACTTACTACTTACATCTGGACATATATCCAAACCATATTATTCATTATTGACATTACTCATTAGCTAGACGACCATTAAACCATAAAACATATGAAAGCATATACGAATAACTAGTCACCGTCAAGCAGGCATGTGTATATCATTTGCATTTGTATATATAGAATCCGGTGGAATATAACTTGTAGACAAAACGGATGTAAAATGAATGCAATAAGAACAATTACAACTTCACTATTTGTTGCAAATACGCCTCTAAAAATCAAGCACGACTTCCAACATATGAAATGAACTGTTCAAAACTTCAAACACGTTACTAATCATTAATAACCATGTTAAACACTAAACATGTAATTATATAACCATTAAACAATTTTAATTTTACGAATAGTTCCTGTAACAGTGCTACTCGATCGAGTATATAGGGTACTCGATCGAGTGCCCGCTACCCGATCGAGTAGCCCTGAGATCAGAATGCCTCATTTCTGTCACACCTGCAGCTACTCGACCGAGTATGAGGTACTCTGTCGAGTACCTACAGGTCAAAATCTTGGAAAAACCTGTCATAACACCACATATATATATAATTGTCGCATAACGTGAGTCGGGATGACTTCCCGACTCCCAAAATCCTGCAATAAAGTCAAACTAGCAAATCCGGCCTTATGGCCAACCATACAAATCCCAAAATAAAAGTTCTAACTAACAACGACCACCATAAACTAACACCATCAACCATAAACAAGGATAAAGAATAGGAGTATTACTCCTGCTGCTGCTGCTGCTCCTCCATCACCTCATCTCCACCACCATCTCCTCTCGAGGTGCCCGCTCCCGATGACCCAATACCCGCATCAACCCCCGCTCCAGCTCCAGGACTCACATACCATGGGGTCAAGCCACCATAAGCAAAGGACTGAGGTGTCCCCCAAGCTGACTGATCCACCCCGTAAGAGTTGAAAACCCCACTATAGTCCCCGACTCCACTCCACCACACTGGATGTGGTCCCTCGATCCCAATCCCCTGAGTGTACGACATCTCATGCATATTCCGGAGTGTCAAAGTAGATGACACACTCTCTGCCAAGTAGCTCGAACGCGTCTCTGGGGTGTCGAGGTAGGGGTAACACAGAAAAGGGTGCTGCTGCGGTGGTGCTACCGGCCGTGGTCAAGTCTCAGCGGTCCTCTCCCTCACTCGACGGGGTCCTCTCCCCAACCTGGGCCTCTCCTCCACTACGGCCGCATTCTCCTCCTTCTTCGGCTCGGGCATCACCTGGAGGATCGTGTCATCAATGAGGTATGTCCGCAACTGTCGAGGTCCATCATCATCCTCCTCCTCCTCATCGGAGTCCACAGCTACAACCACCAGGTCTAACGGCTCTGTCGGTGGGAGGTGCTCAGGAGCCGGAATCTTCATCCAGCTCATGCCCCCACACCCTCTAAGCTAGGCTGCCATCAGCTAAAGTTCTCAACCATTTCAGGTCGAGGTAGTAGTCTCGGTCCATAGTAGGCACCGGTGTAGCCAGAGGAACATACTCGGAAGAGGCCTCAAAAGAGGCTAGCTTTTCAGCTAGTCGAGTGGCGATAGCACCACAACTCAAGTACCGGGAAATGGCAGTAGCCATCAAAGCAAGGCTAGCACAGACCATGGCAGGAATGTTAAAGACCACCCTCTCGGTCCGCTCCGGGTTCAGGTAAGACATCAGAAGCAACATCTCATGATTGTTCAGTTTACTAATATCTGGTCTATCATAAAGGAGGTTCGAAAGGGAACGAAGAAAGATCCTCAAGGTAACATGCTGAACATCATTAATCAACATGTTGCTTGAGGTGGGAGCTAGCTTTCCGGTAAGACAAGGCATTAGGCGGCAGACACCGCACTCAGAAGGGATTTCACCGATGGAATCCTTGGGAGGCTTGGCCAACCCAAGGTGAGACGCGAAAAGGTCCATGGTCAACAGGAAACTTGTGTTCATCAAACGAAACTCAACAGTTTGTGCAGCTGGCTCATATTTAAACGAGCTCATAAACTCCAAGGTAAGAAAAAGGTAAGTATGCTTCCTCAGCCGATACAACCCCGTAAATCTCAAAGTCTCAAATATGTGACGGACATCCGTCTCAATTCCCAAGTCAGTCAGAAGTGTGGTATCCACACAACGGGTAGGCCTCATTTTGCGTTTCTGCAACGCCACAAAACGCTCTCTCTGTTTAAAATCTACGAACACTACCGTAGGGTACTCCGGTACCGCGGGTACTACAGGTCCACTACCTTCCCCAGGCTCGGGCTGTGAAGCCCTCCCCCTCTTGCTCTGTCGGGTCCCTGTGTTCAGTCTCGGCATCTGTTTTAGCATATGGCTTAAACAAACTTGTATAGACATGTAAAGCACATAATTCATACAATTGAACTTTGAATACGAAGCTAGGTACACACTTTCACCAACAAATTCCCAATTTGATATGTAAATTCAGTTTATAGCAACTTCGACGATCTCTATAGTTGTGAAAAGTTTAGCATGGTAAACACAATCTACTCAACCAATTCTGACATCCTAGCATGATTCAAATGCTACTCTATATACATACTTAATAACATGTGAGATATTCGTACATGCTCATAGAAAGGTAATTTAAAACATATCATCATCAACCTTCAATATTAGAAACAAACAACTCAATTAGACTTGTCAGACGGTCTCTACAGCTGTAACGATTTTGACATATTCACCATCAATTAACATCACCATTACCATATTAAAGTTTAACCCTTACTTAAACAATCATATCCAACACTAAATTTAAAATATAGAAAACGAATTTCAATTTGGGGCACTTTTCAGACGGAGTTTTAAGGCAACTTTTAAGGTGAAAATCACTAAAATTCAACTTTCAACATGGTATATACCACATGTAGTACTCAATTTCATCATCCAACCTATATAAAACAACCAACATAAATTTTGATTTGTAACCCTAGAAAATTTCGGCTTCAATTTGGTAATTTCTACTCTATTTTTGGGATAATTAATCATCAACAATCACAAAAGGGAGGCATATGAATCACATCACAACAATTAAAAGCAATAATTCGCCCATATGAATCGAAGATTTCAGATTACACCATCATTCTAACAAATCCAGAATAATAAAAACATATAAATAAGGAAGAAGTTCATACCTTGATTAGATAAGAAAGTAAAAGAACGAAATTAACAAGCAAATAACCCAACTAATCACCACCAACACAAGAAGAGAGGAGAGTTTTGTGAGAGATTTAGGGCTTAGGGTTCGAAATAAGAGGATAGAATGAGGAGAAAAAGAAGAAAGAAGGGTTTTAAGAAACCCGTAGGAGGCTCTGTACTGTAGCCTACTCGATCGAGTGCCTAGGGTACTCGATCGAGTGCCCTCTACTCGATCGAGTAGGTGCTATTTCGTCGAGTATCTACGGAAAATTTCCACATCCCGACGTCATAGCTTCCTAACTAGATCGAGTGAGGTCTACTCGGTCTAGTAAGCACTCGCACTCGGTCAAGTAAGGTTGAGTACTCGATTAGAATTACGAAATAAATTGAAGATTCCTGCAAAAACCGTCTCATCAGACAAGATTCATGTCATATTACGCTACAACAATTTACCCAACTCGGTTTACCTGCTTCCGAGTCAATCATACACATAATTACATCACCATATCCTACTCAAACTTATCTTACCACATTACTAGCAAACTCGTGTTCACGTCAATATGAAACATATAATTAACGATAAATCATTCTTTCATATGTCCTTCAAATGCATATTCTACATAGCAAATTAAAGCCTATCATGTTCTAATTTCAATCATAAGCAAATTATTCTACACAAATTGATCATCGCACAGCGGAAACTTTCAACCATTTAACATTGCATAAAAGCATCCTTACCTGCCATTTCTCATATTATGACACTTACTACTTTAACTATCATCACTATGGATACCGTAGATCTCATAAACTCATATAGGTTCACCATTACTAACAATTTCAAGCAAACATCAACATGATCACTTTTCACATTACAACATCCACTCCCACATTTTCACGCGTTTCTATTAAATAAAATCCTTTACAGTTCACATTATCATTACATAACCTCGCTATTTCTACCAAACTTCACCACATTCGATCCAATTCGACTATCTTACCTTTATCAACTTCAACAAGACTCGACCACAGATAGTTCCAAAGAAATCAACATACGCACCAATTACATATACACGGACTCCACATTCCCATGCCCAGTGACTGGCTTAAGTACAATGGGGCTAAGATTTTGAAATGAGGGCGCCTACTCACCCAAAATCTAGCATCAGCTGGGGCTCCCATTATACATACACCAGGTTCATTTTATTAGACTCACTACGTTCATTATATTCATTGGTTACAGGTTCCAAAATCATCGCTCTGATACCACTTTGTAACACCTTCATATTCAGAGGAGCCTTAACTAGGCCTTCCTTAGCATATAAGGGCGTTACTATCTCGGTTGCCCGAGGTAAGTAATCATCAAAAGTCGATAAAAGAACATTTATAGTTATATTACAAGCGTTACAACCCACTTAACTAAAATAAAGATACAACTCGTGAGCTACACCCTATCTATATCGAAACTCGTGAGAACTCCTCCCGCCAGGACTCCAGCTATCAACAACATCAACACCTGCTAAGACCGACTGCTCACCATAAGGGATCACGGTAGACACATAGAAACAACAAGACAACCACACAAGGTCAGTACTGAGATAAGACATGACAATACCAATAACATCTATCAACACAACACGATACAATTAGTCACACACACAATCACACCCACTCCAATCAATCTCCGTCACCGACTGTCCACTGGACCAGCCCTGCCAGTGGGGGACCGCAGCCGTACCCACCAAATCCCCGTTCATCATACCGAGCGATAACCCTGTCCTATTAATGTGCACATCCCCTCCCGTGGCGGGTTCCACGGAGGGCAAAACTAGGGCGTGAAGCCACTCCCGCAAGTGACTCCACTCAGCCGAGAACGCATCTCGAGAACCAGAGACAAACAATCACAAACCGCTGCAATACAACAACAACCAACAAACTGTATGTACCAACCGACTACCGTATGTACGCTGCCACATAAACACAACCACCATACAACAACAATGACACGACAACCGACACACTAGACTATCCACAGAAACTGAGTAGGCGAACCTACCTTTACGCAACTGCAACCATTCCATGCCAATACACGAAACATCCAGCAATCAAGCAACACTTATATACACAACACAATCATCTATCACTACCAAGCAAACCCTAACTGCAAAGACAAGGATACGGATGATGATGACGACATACCTACAAGGAGAAACTTGGCGAAAGACCGCTACCCGACTCAAGTTACGCTCTCCTAAGGCAAAAGAACCTTCAAAGGCTTCCATGGAGGTTATATGGTGAAGGGAAGGGAAAGAGGCGACCTAAGGATTGAAGAAATGAGGCGGAAATGATTTGCGAATTTAACAAAACGCGATTATAAACCCTCGCTGAAAACCCGTTAATCGATCGAGTGTCCCACATACTCGATCGAGTGTCCCCTACTCGATCGAGTATCCGAGCTACTCGATCGAGTAGCCTCTACTCTATCGAGTACCACGCATAACTCACAACACAAGGTAACTTGACACGCACTTCTAAGGACTATTACCGCTCCCCAAGTTCAGTCAACGTTGGTCAAAGGGTCTCTAAAAGGGCGGGTATTACAGCTGTAGATACCCAGTATCTGCTGAGACTCCAACAAACACCCGATGATTATCGGACTACAACATGTTTTGGAATCGCGGCGTTTGATCGACAGTTTGTGTACAACTTTACGTCGGAAAACTTAAAACGATTTCGAAAATAAAACATTTCAAAACATTTCAAAAATACCTGGAGTGTTTAATGCACGGCGACGGGGTCGCGATGACACTAACTAGAGTCAAAACCGACACCGGACCAAAAACCGACTCGAAAATTCAAATCCCGAATCCAACAACGAGTCAAACCGAGTCAAACACAAAAACCAAAATATCTTAAAGCCTTCTACCTTAAGTTTTCCCGGATTCATGTTGGTCAAGTACCAAACATGTGACTACAAAACCTAGGATAGAACAAATCATGATTGCGTTTGTTGTGAAAGCGACAACACAGCTCGAAGACCCGCGACGTGGCTCGCGCCTCTTTGAGCAGCCCAGGTGGCCACGTCGCTCAAAACTCACACAACCACTCATTCTCCTATAAATACCCCTCAAATGCCACTCATTTGAGACTTACGCGAGTGTCCGCCCCCTCTTTTCTCCCTTAAAATTCTCGACTCGACTTCTTAACTCACAATCTGAGGCGTATTTACGACCTACCGATCGTAAACACGAGCCTTACACATTGTTTGGTACCGTCATCGTGCATTAAACCACTTGACCGACCACTTCGACCACTACACCATCACTAAACTTTTAAAATACTCTTTTACTTACCAAAACGGTTTTAAACCGAGTTTTTTCCGATCAAACGAGTTGTTACACTTACGTCGGTCACTCGCCATAACCAAACATGTAAGTATGAGGGTGTAAAAATCCTCTTTTATTATGTTTTCATTTGTTTCATGACTCTAACATGCTAAAACATGCATAACATGAACCAAAACATGGAATAAACGAGCCAAAACCGATTTTTGGTCTGAGGCAGAAGCCCCTTAGGTTGCCAACTGGCTCGCGCCTAAATGGGGTACTCAGACCAGAGATCAACCGTGTTTGTTCTCGTCATTTCCCTTAATCCATTTTTCATATTTGTAATCGGTTTTTACCATTTCAAGTATTTTCGAAACCTTTTTGTTTCATTTCACATGTTTTAACCATAAAACATTTTTCACCCTTGGTTCTTCATACCATGACGGTTAAATCCGTGTTTCGGTGATAATATTTGGTTAATGACATTTAAAAGGTATTTTAAAGCCTTTTATTTCATTTCTTTATATTTTCAAACAAACATATTAGTCACCAACACAAAATCATCCTTGGTTCTACATACCATGCCGGATTTTAACCCGGGTACGATGACGAGTATCAACTAATTACATTCAAAATGGACTTAAAACAACTAGTCCATAATCATTTTTCAAAACTATTCATGTCAAGTTTGTCAAATCGAACCCGACATCGAATATTATCAAATAATGATGATTATTCGAGTCTAGTTCTTCAAATCAATAAATGCGGTCTAAACGACCCTTTCAAGATCAAATCGGGCTCAAATACCCATTTTCAACACGTTTTATAACGTTTTTTAAATAGTCAGAACACGGCATACAACCGTTGGCTAACCCGCGCCTCAAGCAGGCTCCCCATTTCTCATTTTCAAAACCAGAGGGAGGCCCCTTACACCACCGGCTGGCTCGCGCCTCTTATAGCCGTTTGGTACAGGGCCTGTGCCCTTCCAGCATTAGTCTAGGACGATCCCGACTCCGGCTAACCCGGATATAGGACGGATCAGATGACTATTCGATTATTCAAAACCATATTTGCAAAATGCCTTACTAAGACAAATGGATCATGTTATGCACCCTAAACCTAATACGGTAAATGGATGTTTAATTTCCATCTTACATGCAAATCAACCATTAATCCAACTCGACATCTTATACTTGATACTTGGATTAAATCAACCGACTTAGAAAGCTCTCACATGTTAGGTTTAAATTATTGGATGTGCATTCATGCATTTAAACCGTTTTATCAACTTTTGCATTCAACCAACCAAGATCGATCAGTAAAGGCCGCTAAACGAGGGCGGGATTTGGTGTTTGATTAAAGGGCTTCCCAATACGTACTTTCACCTCTTACTCAGAAACTTTGGATAGTGGACGACCTTATCCAGGGCATACGAGAGTCATTCTAGAGATAGGATTCTAAAGAGGGACGATTTCCTTATCTTTAGTACCTATGTCAAACGCTGCTTTGTGCTTCGATTTGACCGAGGTATAAAGTGGAATTCGAACGGGTTCCAGGCATCCCACAAATGCTTGGTGGCGACTCCGAACATCTCTAATCTTTTCGAGACCCTTACCGAGACGAAACCGACCGATCTAAAACGATCCGGTCGAAGGCATTTTTACGCCGCCGAGCGTGGCGTTCAAAAAGACCGCTGCATGTCCACAGATTGGCTTGGCGTGCAGGTGGCCCGTGACTACGGACTGGTAGGTGGCCCCAAATCCACAGACCGAGACGTGGCCCATGTCCACAGATTGGCGACTCTGCTGGGGAAAATTCGGACACTTACGTCTTTGTGATCCGTAGATGGTGAGACTCGAACGAGGTCTTGGTTGGAATGCATTAATTGATATTACGGTCAAGGTCGGGTTCCTTGACCGGGCCCACAACCTAACCCTTTTCGACCAATTGGCTCGTCCCGTCGGCGTGAGTTTTCTCATCCCCGCGTTTCGAATCCCGATTGAGTCAAGCATACCATTGACGTTACACATTTCTGTTTCGTCAAAGAGCATTCATCACTTTCGAGCACGAGGCTAGGGCACCCTCCTTACACATTTTGTTTGGATTGGTATCCCTCTCACAAATCGGGGTTTGATTGCTTGGTGTGTAACCCACCCTTCTAAGCCAAAACCCGTGTCAGCATGATGCATAATATAATGAACTGTGAGTGCTTATGTGCTACTTGATCATAAGTCCTTCCGTGTCATTTTCAAACTTTAAAAAACACCCTTTTCGCGCCGTTATAATGGCCATTTCAAACCTCGGTCTTTCGCCGACCGATGCACGCCTTTCTAGGCCGTCGTAATGACGATTTTCAAACTCGGTTTTGTATAACCATTTTAACACGCCTTTCTAGGCCATCGTAATGACGATTTTCAAACTCGGTTTTGTATAACCATTTCAACACGCCTTTCTAGGCCGTCGTAATAACGATTTTCAAACTCGGTTTTGTATAACCATTTCAACACGCCTTTCTAGGCCGTCGTAATGACGATTTTCAAACCCGGTTTTTTATAACCATTTCAAATCACCTTTTTACGCCGTTATAATCACCGCGTCTAGACACGGATTTTAACCCATTTCGCGCCGATAATGGCTCTTTCAAAACCCGAGAAAAGCACACACCCTTTTCTCGAGACACTTTCGGATCCCGAGGACCATGCACCGTCCCCGAGACCTTTTCAAACATTTCAAACTCGATTTTCAAAACGTACAATTTTGAATTTCAAAAAACCATTTGGGGAAGCAACACACTGTTTTCTGAGCCGACTCAAACTCAAACCGTCTTTTGCAAATAAACTTAAGACGACCCCTTTCAACTGATCGACTTGCGGAGATTTCTTCTTCGGAAGCCGTTCATTTAAGCGACAAATGAATCTTTTTGAAAATTTCTATTTTCGAAAACTTCAGTCCACCATTCCAATTCCGCCTCGTGTCTATCTAGTCAAAGCAAACGTACTTATGGGTCTTTACTTATGAGTCGTCTCACCACGAGACCCGTCCAATGGCGTCACGCCGTCATGTTGGACTCGTATCAAAGGTTCGGTCAAACACCGTCACCTCATAAATCGAGTCAACACCGAGGGACCACACACGGTCGCCCCCGTCTTGTTGAGTCTGATCTTTGTCTCGTCCTTTGCCTTGTCTGCGTTCAGTCTTGGAACCGTGTCGGATTGAGTTGTAATGTGAGCCGTTTTTCTACCTCAGAGCCATGGCCCCGTCTTCAGCTTCGTCCAACAACAACAATGATAACAACAGAGATGTCACAACCGATCGCTAGCCACCGCTTCTACCGCTCTTAAGGTCACCCTGGATCGCGTCGAGACCCGTATCGACGCCCTCGAGAACAAGGAAATTGGGGAGCATAATACCCCACCTCTCGATCAAACCGAGAAGAGGTGAAACTCTTGGAGGAACAGCTCCTAGCCCGGGGCAACAATATCCACCTTGAAAATAACCGAAGGTTCGAACCTGTTGGGGAACAGTTACCCGACAACTTCACCCTGACTGATGTGCCTAAGTTCAAGGGAGTGGAGGACCCACTCAACCACATTCGTGCTTTCAAAGACTACATGGCCATTAAAGGGGTCAAACAGGAGCTTTTTACCAGGATCTTCCCATCCTCTTTGGAGCCGATTCCTCGCCAATGGTACTACTACTTGGATCCGAAGAACCTTACTACTTGGGATGAGATCGCAGTTGAGTTTGCCAAACAGTATGCCGACAATGTCGAGATCCAGGCCAACACCCGTACTCTCGAGGTGCTAACCCAAAACGACAAGGAAGGATTCACCGAGTTCCTAACCCGTTGGAGGAGGGTGAGTACTCGGTTGGTCGATGGCCGAGTGAATCAACTCTGGTGGAAAAATTTGTCAACAATCTCCGCCCGGTTTATGCCAACCTACTGAGGTATTAAAATATCAAAACTTTTCAAGATCTGCAGATTCTGGGGACACGTATTGAGGACGACCTCCGAAAAGGTGTCTTAGCAAAGACCACTGGCAGGGGTTATCAAGGATCCACCTCAACCGGATCTCGCCCTTACGGTCAGACAAACAAGATTGATGAGGTTAACCTCGTCGAACCATCTGCCAAGAAGACTGATCGCCCCCAGAGAGTGTTCACCAACATAGGGTCGACTTATGCAAGTGCCTTGAAAAGGCTCATGGATCAAGGGAAGTTACAACCGATCGGGCGCACCCCGGACCCGGCCGACGCCAAGAAGTCTCGATTTTGGAACCCCAACGCCTACTGCCAGTATCATCGAGGGAAGGGGCATGATACCGAAAATTGCTTCAAACTCAAGCACCTCATTCAAGACATGATTGAGAAGGGAGATTTGCCTATACCCCCACCAACTAAGCCGAACAACAAAACAAATCCCCTGGGAATTTACGCCATCTCTGACGATGAGCCGACCCTAGATTGCTCTCATCTCATCTTGCCGATTGACGACGAGGTGAATGTTCAAGAAAAGGATCCTTCAGACGGAGTGTTCGTGTTCAGTGCTGCCCACCATGCTCACTATGTTTCAGCAAGTCGAAGAGGCCATAGCCAGCCTCTCTGATAGAATCACCCGACTCGACAACGCCTACCGTCGACTCATCTTCAATCCCCCAACACCGCGTCCAAGGGAGAATTCCCCAAGCATTCAAAACTACCCACCCCGGGACGGATTGCTCCCGCGACCATTCTGGCATAGACCTCACGAAAATCACCCTCAAAATAACTACCCTCAAAATAACTACCCCCATAAAAATCGCCCTCACAAAAATATTCCCCACAAGAACTACCCACCGAGGAATACCCCTCCAAGGTATCCTCGAGACTCCGAAATTAACGGCATATGGAGGGATGATGTTGAGGATGTCTATATCCTCCCAGGGAAGGAGAAGCGGACGAAAGAAATCGGACATCTCACCCGGTCCGGACGTCCCTATAAAAATCTGAACAATCCAACGGTCGTTCCAACAACGAATGACCAAATCGTCCCAGAGGTGGACACTCAACCAAAAGCTCCCGAGAACTCAATACTGAAACAGCTCCAGAAAGCAAAAGCCGAAATCTCAATTTGGCAACTGATCGCAACGTCTTTTGAGCATCGACAGGCCTTGCTGCAGGCCTTGGGAAAATTAACCGTGCCCTCCACCTCTTCCCCAGAAGAAATAGTGGCACACATGACGAGAGACGCCCCTGATCTGAGCAACCCGGTCGTCTTCTCCGACGAGGATATCCCCCTGTTCGGAGCCAATCATAACCTGGCCCTGTACATCACCGTACAATGCCTCCAGAAAAATATACCAATGGTCCTCGTGGATGACGGTTCCGCCGTGAATATCATTCCTCTCAAAACTGCCCATTGGCTGGGTATTAAGGAATCTGATTTAATCCCGACAAATCAAGGAGTACGCGCCTACGACGGCACTCGTCGCAAAGTCGCTGGGCTAGTCACTTTGACCGTCGCAACCGGGCCATTAGAAAGACAAACCAGTTTTCAAGGCGTTCTTCAACATGCTCCTGGGACGTCCCTGGATTCACGCCGTCAAGGCGGTCACCTCAACGCTCCACCAAAAGATCAGGGTCCCCTTCAACGGGAAAACGATAACGATCCCCGCTTCCCCAATCAAAGCAGTCATGAGAAGAGGGGTAGCCTCCCAAGCCATTGAGGAGGACGACAATGAAATGTGGGGCTTCCAAGCCGTGAACTCCATAACTGATGAACCTGCAACCTCTGAGTGTGATCCGTTCGCCAACCTCACGATCAACCGTATCATGATGCGTCAAGGTTATTTCCCGGGTTTGCCGCTCAATCCACTAAAGGACCCATTGCCTCCCTTGAAACAGGCTAAGGTCCCCAACATTCCCTTTGGGCTGGGATACGAACCTACCAATGAAGACATCCAGGAGATGAACCTCCTAATCCGAAAACGCAAGAAGCACGGAGTCATCCTCCGTCCCTACCACCTAACTCTCAACGGATACTTTGTCCCCGAGGGAGAGTCTGAACTCTACCACGGCTTTCCGGAGCCAATCTATGACTCTGTGGCAAAGGCTAGGTACCCGGGAGTGGAAGTCTTCCAGGACTGCTACTTTATCCCCGACAACATCGAAGCTGCATCAACTAAGTCCAAACCGTCACCATGCCTTGACGGACAAGCTGTCACACTCCTATTCGGGGAAGATAACGTCAAACACCTCGACTATGAGGACATTATCAACATCGCCCTGAAAGACAACCAATTTGATCCAACCGCCTTGATCTCCGATACTGACCCGGAGAAAGCCACCCAGGGCTGGAGGAAAACCATCAAGTGGACCGATCGCCAAGGTCGCATTCTCAAGATAACAACTGGAGAAGGCCCTATGTTCAAGGAGGGAAGTGAATAAGGATCTGGATCTGAGTCTGATTCAGAGTCGGTAGTCTGTCATAGCTCCTAACACTCCTAATATCCCAGTCAAGGTCCCCTTCCCACTGTTTTATCACAAAGTCGTGGCTGATTCATAGGCTGAGTCTACTAAGGTCACCCCCACTCCCATGAAAGGTGACAACCTGGAGCCTGTTCCAGGGGCCACTTCCTCTATTGTGTCGCCTCTGACTGACCACGAGATGTCTGTCCTTTCCGAGCTTTTCGCTCGTGTCAACTTAATAAACACTAAGTTTGCTTATGACTCGTCTCAATTTAACTGCAATGGAATTCTGAATGATTATGAGGAATTTGACTTGAGTGACTACCCACCTCACTTAGCCAAAGAACTTGACAAACGGGAAATCAGAACCCCATCATTGAGGAAACCGAGCCTATTAACGTAGGAACCGACAATACACCTCAAGAACTTAGGATAGGGACAACCCTGGACCCCTCGGAAAGACAACAGTTCTTTGACCTCCTCCACGAATACAAGGACATGTTCGCCTGGTCTTAAAGAGATATGCCTAGGATTGACAGAGAAATTGCAGAGCACCGGATACCCATTAAACCCGGAGCTAAACCTGTGAAACAGAAGCTACGCCGGATGCATCCTGAGTGGGCCATAAAAATCAAGGAAGAAGTGGACAAACAGTTCAAGGCTGGGTTCATCAAAGTGTCTGAATACTCTGAATGGGTGGCCAACATTGTGCCGGTACCAAAGAAAGACGGAAGAATTCGGGTTTGCGTCGACTTCAAGGATCTGAACAAGGCGAGTCCAAAAGACGACTTCCCTCTGCCACATGTTGACATTCTGGTGGACAACACTGCCGAACATGCTCTCCTATCATTCATGGACGGGTATGCCGGGTACAACCAGATCAAGATGGCTGAGGAAGACATGCACAAAACTGCGTTCACTACACAGTGGGGTACATATTGCTACACGGTCATGCCTTTCGGCCTCATCAACGCCGGAGCAACCTATCAAAGAACCGCTACCACTCTCCTACATGATATGATGCACAAGGAGGTAGAGGTATATGTCGATGACATGATCGTCAAATCAAAAGAACGGGACGGCCACATCAATGCCCTCCGGAAATTCTTCGCTCGCCTGCGGAAATATAACATGAGACTAAATCCTCAGAAGTGTGCATTCGGGGTCACCTCCGAAAAACTCTTGGGACATGTCGTCAGCAAAAGAGGCATTGAGATTGATCCAACCAAAATCAAGGCCCTCCAGCAAATGCCTCGGCCTAGGAACGAGAAGGAGATTCGGGGATTTCTCGGTCAGGTTCAATACATCAGTCGGTTCATTGCCAAGCTCACTATGATTTGTGAACCGATATTCAAGAAGCTTCGCGCCTCCGATCACACCGTTTGGGACGACGACTGTCAGAAAGCCTTCGACAGGATAAAGGAGATCCTATCCAAACCTCCTGTCCTCATGCCACCTCAACCGGGGATTCCTCTATCCCTATACCTGACTGTTACCAACACAGCCATGGGAGCAATGCTAGCACAAACAGTTGGCAACGAAGAGCGAGCCATCTACTACATCAGCAAAAAGTTCATTGAGTACGAGACGAGGTATACCCAACCGGAAAAGACATGCCTTGCCCTAGTATGGTCAACAAAGAAGCTGCGGCATTACATGCTCAGCTACACGGTCCACATCTACTCCAAGATGGACCCGCTTAAATACATCTTTGAAAAACCCGTACTAAACGGAAGGTTGTCTAGGTGGACACTCATGCTGTCTAAATTTGATCTCAAATTTGTACCACTCAAGGTTATCAAGGGAAGAGCAGTTGCCGATTTCCTAGTAGAAAATCCCGTCAACGAGGATCCAACAACCGACACATGGTCACTTCCTGACGAAGACATCCTTTGTGCCGACTCCGACGCCTGGGACCTATACTTTGATGGTGCATCTAATCTGAGAGGCTTTGGGGTAGGAATCCTTCTAATATCACCAGAGGGAGAACACGTTCCGATCTCGGTCAAGCTGGACTTCGCCGTCACCAACAATGCCGCTGAATATGAAGCATGCCTCATCGGCCTACAAGCAGCCATCACACTTGGCATCAAGAGATTGAGGGTCCATGGCGATTCCTCACTCATCATCAATCAGGTGTCCGGATCATGGAAAATCCGATCTGACAGCTTAGCTCCCTACCGAGCAAAGATCAATCAAGAGGCCGAGTTCTTCGACCAAGTTGACTACTTCCACTTGCCACGAGAGGAAAATCAATTCGCTGATGCCCTGGCAAAACTTGCCGCGCTCGTCAACATACCTGATGACATGACATCGATGCCCCTATGTGTCGAAAGACGGAGCGAGCCAGCTCACATTTGTGCCATTATCGACGACGAGGAAAGCCATGATGAACCTTGGTACCAAGCCATCCTCAATTACAAAACCAAAAACGAATTCCCTCCCAACTCTGATCAAAGAGGACAAAGAGCCATCCGTTTACTCGCATCACAATTCGTGATAAACCAAAATCAACTCTACAAAAGAACAACCCAAGGAATTCTCCTCCTTTGCATTGACCATCACAAAGCCAAGAAAGTCATGGGAGAGGTTCACGACGGAGAATGTGGCCCCCACATAAGTGTAATGATGCTTACACGAAAAATCATGCGGCTAGGTTACTATTGGACCACCATGGAAGCCGATTGCCGTAACTACGTCAAACATTGCCACAATTGCCAAATCTTCGCCAACATACAACACATACCACCATCCCTTTTATACATCATGATGTCACCCTGGCCTTTTTCAACCTGGGGCATCGACATCATCGGGAAAGTCAACCCGATAGGCACCAAGGGGCATTACTTCGTCCTCGTCGCCATCGACTACTTCACCAAATGGGTGGAAGCACAGTCATATGCAGTCTTGACCGCCAAACAAGTGGCCAAGTTCATTCAAAACAACATCATCTGCCGATATGGGGTACCCCATGAAATCATCAGCGATCAAGGCTCTCACTTCCGGGCGGAAACTCAAGCCTTGCTGGACAAATACAAGATCAAACGACATCGATCATCCCCCTACCGTCCCCAAACCAACGGAGCGGTGGAGGCAGCGAACAAAACTCTTGTTACCATTATCAAGAAAATGCAAGACAACTACCGCGATTGGCCGAGCAAACTCCCATTCGCACTCTGGGGATACCGAACCTCCATTCGAACACCGACAGGCGCGACACCCTTCTACCTAGCATACGGTATGGAGGCGGTTCAACCGGTAGAGTTAGAGGTCCCATCTCTACGCATCCTACTAGAGAGTCAAGTCCCTGAGACGGAATGGACCCGTCGAAGGTACGAGCAACTCACTCTCCTAGACGAACGGAGACTCAACGCCTTACACAACGTCCAGCTATACCAACGACGTATACAACGGGCATTCAACAAGAAGGTTAAACCCAGAAACATCCAGGAGGGCGACTTGGTCCTCAAGTCACTTCGAGCACCATTACCCGTCGATCCGAGGGGAAAATTCAAACCCAACTGGGCCGAGCCATACCTGGTCAAGAAAATACTTTCGGGGGGAGCAGTGAGACTGAGCGACCTAGGTGGGGAGGACTTTACAAACCCGACCAACCTAGACCAACTCAAGAAATACTACCCTTGAGCCATATCAACCAACAACCTAGCCTAGTTTTGCAACTAGCACCGACCTCAACCCTTTTCAAGTCAAGTTCCTCAATACGTTCTGATTTGAAATTGCATGTTTTATCGAGTCTCAGCTGTGGCACCTTGCCCGTTTCGAATGTCCTTTGATCCGTCAAAGGCAACGTCCATTTGCAGTACAAAAAACAAACCCCCTGAACTACGAGCATGGTTTGATTTCACCTCTTCAGGTGAATACGTAGGCAGTCCCTCTTATGCCTGAGGGATACAACCACAAAACCTGATTCAAATTCACAAAACATTTCGAACTACGATCATGGTTTGATTTCACCTCTTCAGGTGAATACGTAGGCAGTCCTTTCTTACACAAGAATGATACTACCATTCCCACAATCAAAAACAACCATCCCCATAATAAAAAAACATTACCCACATACAAAAAACATCCCAAAAAAGGAAGGGAAAACCATTCCCTTTCCCACCAAAATACAAAATGAGCCTTTCTCCCTTCCCACAAAATACCACTTTCCCAAGTGCAAGCGTTTAGGACGATTCAAATCGAATTGCCTTTACCAAATGGATGGAAGAAACAAGCGTTCACAATTTTCAACACGGGCAATCCTCTTATTTAATTAATAATGGGAAGGATTACAACTTCAACAAATAAAGCTCGACGAGTCTACAACTTGTCAAAGCTAAGGTGTCGACTAACACACCTCACATAATAAAACTAGCACAAAACACACAAAACATAGCTAGTACAACATAATAAAAACCTACAACAATAATACAACATAATAATAAAGTGGGTAATGGAGGTCTTCACTCTTCCATTCTACCCATGCCTTTTACCTCGGGGTACATCTTCCCCTTGTTCTTCTTGTTGGCCTGCCTAGCATGGACTTCTTTCTCGGAACGGATCCTAAGCGGATCTAAGACGGCGACGGCCTCCGGTCTAGCACAAGACCTCATATTCGACCCAAGACGAGCCAATGCACGGCCCACCATATTCTTGGGGCCGGAACTCCTCCTCTTCGGTGGTCTCATCAAATCGGGAGTAGCTCCATCAACATACACTTCAAAGAAGGCACGGTTGGCCTTGCCAACCTCTCGATACTTCAAATCGACAACCTCGTCCTTACGAAACTTGGACCTCTCTTCCAAGGACGGAGCACGTGACCACTTGACATAAGCGGGTGTCACCCATGTCGTGGCAACGGGGTTTGGCACCTCCCAAAGTGGCCAAGTGGCCCACCATCTTTCGAAGACCTCCACAAGCTCGGAGTTCCGGAAAACATTCTCTTGGACAAGAGTATCTTGAGCGGGCACCTTTTGTTGACGCCCCATTTGCCTCATGAGCCTTTCGGGATAAATGAAGGAAACAACCTTCAAGCCCACCACCATCAAAGAACGAGGACTAGCACCCGAAGCGGGCAACCCCGTGAAGGACCTCAAGTGCCACCACGGCACCACCCAACGGATATGAGGACCACCCTCCTCCGCCAATCTTGCGGCCCAATAGGCCTCGGTGGAAGCAAAACTATCCAGGTACAACTTCTTCCTCATAGTAAGATGACGGAAGGAATAAGAAGAAGGATTAACCGGAGGCTCTACATACCTTAGCCTCTCCAATAGCCACACTTGGAGGATCCTTGGCGATCCGAAAGAGGGAGCTTCTCCACAAGAGCCTTCCTTGTCCAAAGCTTGGATAATCTCCCCAAGCACAAACCATGATGGATCTCTACCATGCTCCATTTGCTCAATCACATGGATAAGGGTCATGCTACCATGGCATCTTGGCCCCTCCTTCTTCAAGACATCAACAAAGAGGTACACATGGACAAGGCAAAATGCAAGAGCCCTTCTCTTAGCCACGTCCGAGACATTAGCATCTAATCGGTTTGAAAAGATGTTGATAATAGCCAATATATCCACACCATGTGGAGCAAGAAGAAAGTTGACTTGGCTTGTTGATAAGCCCAACATGGCACGAAATTTCTCCTTGTAGCACAACCGAGTCGGAGGAAGCACCGGAGCACAACTTGGCCACCCACCAATGACTCCAACTTCTTCGGCAAGAGGACAAAGCCCACCTTTCGGGAAAACGAAAACATGATGTTTCGAATCCCAAAACCGAGAGCATGCTTCAAGAAACGAAGGTTGTACCTTGACTTGACGAAGCACCAACAATTGACCGACTCCCATACAATCGAGTTGATACTTCTCGGGAGGCGACAAATCCCGGCACCATTGTCGCAATGCGTTCTCAAAAGCATCCATGAAATATTTTGGTGGAAGAAGAAGAGGTTTTGTAGAGATGTTTTTGTGTTTCGGATGATGAAACAATGAAGCGCAAACGTCCCTATTTATACAAAATGATCAGCGCATTTTTCAGAAAAAGAGGAGAGCCGGCTTCTATTGCCAAGACGCTCGCGCCTCTTTGAGGCTTCTCCAGGATTCCCGCTGTTGACTTGTCTCTTTCAACATGTGTTTTCTCCTGACACCTCAAACCTCCCGCCAGGAACCTCGCGCCTCTTCGGGATGATTCAGGAAATATTGTGTTCCTCACACTCACCTTTCTTTGTTTTCGCGTTTTACGAAATCCGGCACGGTTTCCATGACGCAGCTTTAAACATACGGATTTTTCTTTCTTTTTTTAAAAGGGTGAAGAGCTAGTCGCCCCGATCCGCGATGGATCGTTTCCATGTCAGTCGAATTCCGAAAATTTTTCGCTTTTTCGCAATTTTCCGGCAAAAATCAAAATCGAAAATTGATAACACGACATCAATTTTCCTCAAAAATTCAAGCACTCACAAACTCGAGTCTTGACTTCAAAAGCAAATATACTCGCAAAAATCCTTTTCTAAAAATTCTTTCCGAACGGTTTGAGTTTTATATTTTTTTCGAGTCAATTTTCAATAATTTCGATGCAATTTAATTCATGACACGAGTTAATTGCTCAAATTTTCAAATCAATTCCTTTCGAATTCCAAACGTGACGATTTGTCACGGAATTTTCAAATTTCAAATTTAACTTCAAGTCATCTTGGTTAATTTTGATTTTCAAACAAATGCTTTACGTGTTTTCAATCAAATGCTTCTACGTGTTTACGTTTTTGCATATGTGCTATCTGTTGCCTGTTTTCTACAACTAACGATGCAGGAAACTGGTGCAAATATCAAACATGAGAATCAACAGCCGACAAGCGCTCCTCCGAAACACAACACAAAAAGCCAAAAATCACAAAATAAACTACAATCCAAAAACACATATATACAAACCGCCTCACGCAAAATGTAAATATGTACAAACAAAAGTCCAAGACACGGACAAACTACAACAACTACTCGACGTCTCCCGTCGGACCAGTCCTGGTCTCACTAGGAGTCGCCGCCAACGCAGACACCACCACCAGCTCAGACTCCCTCTCCGAGGAACTCTCCAGCGTCTCACGCTCCATCTCGACGTGAAGCTCCTCCGCTGCGCCCAACGAGCCTTCGAGAGAGGCAATCTCCGCGTCTCGACTCCGCATCTCGTCCTCATGACGCCTCAAGTCCTGGTCCCGACGGATGATCCCCAGCTCCTGGCCCGCGATCGTCGACCTGGCTGCCTCCAACTCAGCACGGACCCGATCAAGCTCCGCCGGATCCGCTGGGCCCTACAAAACACAATAACAGATCCTCAAGATCTAAAAACGTGAAACACAACACCAAATACACGAAATACAACACACAAAACGTACCTGAGAAAGCCGAGCCTCCCTCGTAGCCGGGTCACCAAAGCGCCCTCCGGCGTTAGCCATCCGCCACAAGTTACGACTGACTAACGGTCGTCACCTACAAAACAAAAATGTCCTTCAAAACAATGTGAGGCAAAGTATAAATGGAGAAAATGTTCAAGTCAGGAACTCACCCTCAGAACAGTCAACCTCCACTCCATGCCGGCATCGGCCACCTCGGCCACCGCGGGATCCGGTAAGCGCAATTGAAGCTCCTCGCCACCCGGCCCCTGAAAAGTGGTCTCCGTCGGGAAAGCTGGGGGCTGAGTCCTCATCAGCGGGTCGACTCCCTGCCATTTGGATCCACATCAAAAATGACAAACCGTCCTATCAAGGGAGGCAATGAAAACAAAGAAAAGAGGAAAACATACCTCGATCGGGTACCAAGCAAGCCTCGACAACCGGAAGGTGTCGTAGTCGGCGTCCCGCAAAGAATGACTCCTCACCTCCTCGACCGTGAAGGTGCTCCTCGGCCTCATCGAGTCGACTCACGAACAACACCCCAGGCGGGTCAACCGGCACGACGAAAGTCTCGGTAAGGCACTAGCGAACTAAACGCTCACCCAGGTACCAAACCGGCTCAATCGCCGTCTCCAAGTACAGACGCAAGGAGCTGCGAGGTCGCAAACGCTCTCTGATGGCAGCCGGCACACCCGTGTAGTGCTCCCAAGGCCGCCCAACAAACTGCATTCGAAACCAAGCTACTCAGCTAACTGGGGGCTTCATAAGATACCTAGTCATCCTATCTTTATCTATCTCTATAAAGGAGAAGGGGAAGAGAGCAAGAACTTACATCAGCAATCCGAAGCTTGCTCACGCGACGCCTGCAGTCCTCGTAGGTCGACTTAGTCGACTTCTTCCGACCCACCGTCCAACTCCTCACATCAGGGTAAGCCGAGGGAACACCGTCTGTAGTCCCTGGACGCAGAGGAGTGAAGTAAGCATACAACCAAGCCTGTAATCAAACACAACAAACACAAATTAGCCAATTTCTCAAGAATTGCCAAAGTCAAAATCAAAATCAAAATCAAAAAAAGACTACAACAAAAAACGCTCGTACCTCAAAGATGAGGTCGGGACCAACCAGAGCAGGAGCACTACCCGCTCCAACTGTCTCCGGACGCACCGCCGCGTGCAAGTACCGGGTAAAACTCGCCAAAGCCGGCGTAACCCAGTCAAACCGACCCAAAGTGTCAAGGTCGGCGAGAAGAGGAAGCACCTTGGTCGACAAGCGCTCGCCCTTGTCGCCAAAGTACGTGGCACCCAAGAAGTACCACAACCACAGCCGCGCCTCCTTCGCGTCGCCCATCCTCGCCTCCGGGTTCGCCAACGGCGCGCGAGCAACACCGCCACCCTCTCGGTGAAGTGGTCCTTCACGTACGAACTCGCAATCGTGCGGAGTGACATCGGAAGGCTCCGGCAAGCGATCCGATCAAAGGTGACCGTAGGAGAGGACACTCTCTCCTGTGTCGCGGTAAACTCAATGGGCAGCTCACCGCAGGGAAGGCCGGATACCATGGCGAAGTCCTCTAAAGTCACGCCGACATCCCCAAACTCCATGTAGAACGACGACGTCGTGTCCCAGTTCCGATCCAACATGGCACGGATCAAACACAGGTTCGCCCTAATCGAGGACCTGTGAATGTCCCGCCAAGCGGCCACCAACGGCCCAAAAGCCGACCTCTCTATCAATGCCCTCGACCCGGCTCGGAGAACGTCGTAAAGGCCCAAGCAGGTAGAAAAGCCCGAGAAAGTCCTCATGGTGCCGATCTTCTGAAATCAAAAACAGATAACGTCAGAATGCCTATTTTTAGGCCCGACATCTCAAAAAATGACAAAATTCAACCAGGGAATGCGACTCACCATGCCCTCGTGAGCATGGTAGGAAAGGTGTCGGTCCAGTCGAAGCAACAACTGGCTACCGTCAAAACCCTCGGCCCACTCAGGCGCCGCCCGTAAAAGCAACTCCCGTGGGGCCATAACTCGCCTGGCTCTCCAGCTCGCGACGTCAACATCGTCCTCGGCTGTCTCCGCTCTCAGAGAAGGTACCTTTCCTTATGGTTTTCTTGCGTGCTCTATTTACTTTAAAAGCGGGGGCATTTGGCCGAGTGTAATGCCAGGGAATGCGACTCACCATGCCCTCGTGAGCACGGTAGGAAAGGTGTCGGTCCAGTCGAAGCAACAACTGGCTACCGTCAAAACCCTCTTATGGCCGCGAGACTCAACGTGGTGGATAGGGCCCAACTCAACGACCCTGTTGACGTCCCGCAACGTCCGCCTAGTTGCCCGAGGACGTCGCTCCCTCGAAGAAACCCTTCTCCCGGAGGTACTCGCCTCAGCCCCAGTCTGAGCTCTACCGGTGCTAACAGCCCCAACAACGGGCTCCTCACGCTCCTCGACGGCCCCTGACGCCCCAGCAGTCTGCTCAGGAGGTCTCTCCTCCTCAATAACGTCCTCCACAATCACGGCGGGCGTGCTAACCGGAGTACTAACCGGGCCCGACCCGAACAACTCCTCAAGAGTCGCAGCCATGAACTCGGCCTGCCCCGAACACTCTCCTACAAACAAAAAACGTCAGCCGAAATTTCGGCATTACGACGGCATGAAATGGATAAATCCGAAAACAAAAAAAAAACACAACCTGCAATACAAAAACGAGGGGCAAGCCCGCCCCAAACCATTCACAAAAAAAACACAAAAACGACTCGCCCCTCTTTTCAAGCAAAAGACGAGTCAAAACCCCAAAAAAACGGCATTTCAAGACCCATACAAGGTCCGCCAACAACCCAAAATACATTCTCGACACAATGGGGATTTTTCGACGGTTCAAAAAGGCAATTCATAGGCTAATTTGAGCCTAAACCGGTCAAAAATTCAAAAACGACCGCAAAATGGCAAACGTGATTTTATCACGCCTCAAGGTGACCTAAAATACCAATAAGGTCCATTTCAAGGCAAACTTACTCAATTCAAGCCCAAACAGGCACTTATTTTGTCAGACGTAAGACCGTCGCAAAAGGCAAAAATCCAATTTTGCCCACAAACATCCAACGAAGGTCCTTAGATGGCAAACACGGGTTTTCCCAACTACATTGCAACCTAGTGGGACCCACTACCCAAGCAAATAAACTTGGCATTGTGAAATGAGACGGTTTCTCGCCTCATTCACGTTTTTCGAGCATAGGGAGCGGGAACGGGGACCAAAATGCAAATTAAAAGCACCCCTATACTCCTAAACAGGTTTCTAACCTAATGCAAACATCAATTTCACTCGAAATTGGCTCAATCAAAAATGCCCAATTCGATTTTTGGGGCAAAACTTCGCCTTAATTTAATCAAGCTAAAAATCAACAAATTTGAATGGATTCAAGAGGAAATACATACCTTGAGATGACATTTGTTGACAATGGCACAAGCGAAAGCAAGCTAAGAAGTCCTTTAATGGCGATTTTGCGAGATTTTTGAGGTTGAAGATGAATAATCATCCGCAGCTCAACCTCGCGTCTTTTTAACAGAAAATAGGGAAGACGGCTTCCATCGCCAGATGGCTCGCGCCTAAACCAGGCCTCTCCCTTGCCTTTTCAGCGAAATTTGGGCTTTGGCCCAATTTCCACACAACGAATTCGACTTTTCGTTGACGATATTAAATGTCGTCATTTCCTCGAAAACAAACAAAACCAAATAGTGAAAATTCAAATTCGCTATTTTCAAAAATTTCAGGCAAACGGCGATCAAAACCGCCAACTTCAAAAATAATGGTGAAATCAAATTCGCTATTTTCCTTCAATTTCAAAATAATAGCGAAAATTCAAAATCGCTATTCCTCAAAATCCGAACGACGGCGATCAAAACCGTCAATTTCAAAAATAATAGCGAAAATTCAAAAACCGCTATCTCTCCAAATTTCAAGCGACGACGGCACATAAACCGTCACTTCAATCAATAGTGAAGATTTCAAATTCACTATTTTCATCAACTGTCAACGGCGGCACATAAACCGTCACTTCAATCAATAGTGAAGATTCCAAATTCACTATTTCCATCACATGTCAATGGTGGTACATAAACCGTCACTTCAATCAATAGTGAAGATTACAAATTCACTATTTCTTTCAAATGTCAACGGCGGCACATAAACCGTCACTTCAAACGCTATAGCAAACTCAAATTTGCTATTTTCCTTCAAAATTAGAACAAACGGCGATCAAAACCGCCACTGCAAATTCCAGCCGACGAATGGTGAAAATTCCAAATTCACTATTCCTTCAAATACCAGCAGGGGGCTTCCTCGAGGAACCCACTCATTCCAAAAATAGTGATAGTGAGAATCCACACTCACTATTTCCCCAGCGACATCACGAGTTCGCTATTCTCAAAACAAGCCCAATCGACGCGGCTACTCCCATGGTCCATTAACCGACCTTACCATGGCTGGCGAGCCTTTGTCCGCACCCTTTCAAGGACACATCCCGAAGATGCCTCGGGTACATTTCCTTGTCTCGGCTGGCGAGCCTCACAACGCATCGCGGCTGGCGAGCCCTCCTCACATACACGCCATGGCTTGCGAGCCTTTGTCCGCACCCTTTCAAGGACACATCCCGAAGATGCCTCGGGTACATTTCCTTGTCTCGGCTGGCGAGCCTTACAACGCATCGCGGCTGGCGAGCCCTCCTCACATACACACCATGGCTGGCGAGCCTTTGTCCGCACCCTTTCAAGGACACATCCCGAAGATGCCTCGGGTACATTTCCTTGTCTCGGTTGGCGAGCCTTACAATGCATCGTGGCTGGCGAGCCCTCCTCACATACGCGCCATGGCTGGCGAGCCTTTGTCCGCACCCTTTCAAGGACACATCCCGAAGATGCCTCGGGTACATTTTCTTGTCTCGGCTGGCGAGCCTTACAACGCATCGCGGCTGGCGAGCCCTCCTCACATACGCGCCATGGCTGGCGAGCCTTTGTCCGCACCCTTTCAAGGACACATCCCGAAGATGCCTCGGGTACATTTCCTTGTTTCGGCTGGCGAGCCTTACAACGCATCGCGGATGGCGAGCCCTCCTCACATACGCACCACAGCTGGCGAGCATTTATCCGCAACCATGCAAGGACATATCCGAAGATTCCTCAAGTATGACTCCTTCTTATGGCTGGCGAGCCTTTGTACGTAGTCCAACGGACTTTAAACGACCCGCACGGACAGTCGACAGACTCTAAACTGTTCCCGACGATAGGTCCTTGACTCGTACCCTCAAGTCGCCTTGGCGTCGCCCTTCCCGACTGTAACACCCCCATATACAGAGGAGCCTTAACTAGGCCTTTCTTAGCATATAAAGGCGTTACCATCTCGGTTGCCCGAGGATAGTAATAATCAAATGTCGATAAAAGAACTATTAAGTTACTGTACAAGACATTTACCCAACTAATAAAATGAAAGATACAACTCAAGGACTACTTGCTATAACTATTAAATCTCGTGGCGACTCATCCCTGCCCGGAGTCCAGCTAGCAACCACATCAACACCTGCTAAGACAGACTGCTCACCATAAGGGATCACGGCAGACACATAAACAAACAAGACAACCACACAAGGTCGATGATCGAGATAAGACACAACCAAGTTAACCACAACTAACAAACCAACACAATACAATCAATCACAATCAGGTACTCCACTCCATCTCCGTCACCGACTGTCCACTGGACCAGCCCTGCCAGTGGGGGACCACAGCCGTTCCCACCTAAGCCCCGCTCATCATACCGAGCGATAACCCTGTCCCATTAATGTGCACATCCCCTTCCGTGGCGGGTTCCACGAAGGGCGAAACTAGGGCGTGAAGCCACTCCCGCAAGTGACTCCACTCAGCCGAGAACGCATCTCGAGAACCACAGACAAACAATCACAATCACAATCACAACCACAATCGTCTACATACCGTCACACAACCGAAATCACAACACAACAACAACGATACAACGATCGACACACTAGGCTATCTACAGAAACTGAGTAGGCGAACCTACCTTTACGCAACCGCAACCAATCCACGCCGACACATGTCATAACCAACAACCAAGCAAAGCCTATAAGGGCAAAACAACTATCTATTACTATCAAGCAAACCCTAATCACCACAATGGGAAAAGTGATGATGATTATGACATACCTATAAGGAGAAACCCGGCAAAAGACCGCTACCCGACTCAAGCTACGCTCTCCTAAGGCACGAGGACCTTCAAAGGGCTTCCATGGAGGTTTTGTGGTGAAGGGAAGGGAAAGAGGCTGTTGAGTTTATGGATTCAAGTACCTAAGAGGGGGAGGGGGTGAATTAGGTACTATTTAAAAATTTATAACTTCAACTTTATTGAATTAAAGTGAGTTACAAGGACAAAAGAGATTAGGAGATACTTTGGATAATATTGAAAAACTAAACAAGTATCACGATGAATGTTTGCTGAAGTATGAAAGCAACAATCGTTCTGACTGTATCTATTTGTCTCAGTTTGAGGAATATGACTACAGACCAAATGCGACAGTATGATGAACTGTTACTTCTAAGGTTTAAGCAAAGCAAAACAAACAAAGTAAATTGCAGCGGAAATAGAGTAAGAACAATGAACACGAGATTTTTGAATTGGTTCGGCAAATACTCAAGTGCCTACGTCCAATCTACCTTTTTATTACTTTCCTTTAGTGATCTACTCCGACAACTAAAAGACCCTTGTAATAAAAGACACCAACCTACTCCAGTTGTAAAGCTAGTACAAGAACTACTCCGTTCTTATGACAAGCTAACTCGCAACCTACTCCGGTTGCCAACTCACAACCTACTCCGGTTGTCAAGAGTTAAAGACTACTCCGTCCTAAACTCTACTAACACACTTAGAATGTTATAGGATCAAGTTTCCACTAACACATTCTTAACAAAGAATAGAGATGGACAACTTTTACAAGATCAACAATTCATAAGCAAGAGAGTTTAGTATAGAAAAGCAACAGTAGCCACGACTGTAACAACTTGAAGACACTTGAAGACTTTTAAAGATTTTTGCAAATAAAACACGATTTTTAGCTTTAAAAAATAATTTGCAAAGATGGAAGAATTATTTCAGAAAAGTCTTAAGGATTTATGAAGGAGGGACACGGTTTATATAGAGGAGGTGAGTGAAGGAGGTTGCTAGGGTTTTGAAGGGTCAAAGACCTCACATGTGAAGGGCAATAGCAACCACCCAAAACTTGCACCAAAGAGGGCTCTTTTGCAAAGGTAAGAATGGGGAAAGATGGTTTGAAAGATATCCTTAAATGCTCATGCAAATTCAGAAAACAAAGAGAGAAAAGACAAGTCACATGATGACAAGTTAACACTAAAATGGCAAAAAGCATTCTTTGTTTTCTTAAAGAGCCAAAGGGTTGAATTTGCATAAAGAGGAAACATTTTGAAAATAATAATTCAAACCACTCTTTATTGAAGACCATCTCCTTAATAAAATCTGATTTTCTATCTTTGAAAAATAGGAGTCACGTGAAAGCATTTGAAAGATAAAAAGAGAGCTTCAAGTTTTTTACGAGTTGTGGCATAATCCAAACAGCTGTTTACTAATGAAAGCAACAGTCGTCTGGACTGTTTCTATTACTCTAATATACTCTACTTTCTCACTTGTACATTAGATGACACTTGACTAAATACAATGGGATGATTAACAACTTCAACACTTCTTAATCCAAGCTTGATTACATCATTAATCCTGAAAAGGTAAACTAAGATAACACAAATCAAATGGGCATGTTATCATCAACATAAGGGACCCAACGAATTCCCCCTTTGATGATGACAAGCCCCAAACGAATGTATAAGCAATGTAAACACCTTAATTCAAGATTTAAGCAAGCAAGATCAAATGATAGAGAAGGGACAATATTACCTTACCTAAGGCAAAAGTTAGAATCAAATTACCATGACAATTTTACATTGCCCCAAAACAAGAATCAAGCTAAGAAGGTTAGGCAAGACATTAGTTTAATCAATAATCAAAGAGATTCAAAGCATGAGTTTACCTTTTCCCCCTCTTGACATCATCAAATGGATAGGGATGTCAAAAGCATTAGAGTGCAAATAGTCATAAGAAAACACAAAAAGACACATGGAATTGTGACAGGGTAACAAAGTCAACATAAACGAGGATTAAGCATAAGCTAACCAAAGTTCAACATAGCTAAACAAAGTTTAAAATACACCACCAAATGTTAAGATAACAAGCAAAGAAAATATTGTTTTAGAGAGGCACAACCGGTGGAACAAAATGAAAGGGCAAGGGTAAGAGGTTAATAGGCCGAGAGGGAAGGGAAAGGCTAAGGGGAGGAGGCTTGTTCACCATCCGAGCCACTACCCAACGGGTCATCATCCACATGATCATTACCGACTTCTTTTGTTGACACAAGGGTGGAAATGATATC